>NC_081789.1:15236432-15372203 GCF_963082965.1 Carassius carassius
TCTTTCATGTGTATTTTCACAGGCTCTGTTTTCATAGTGCTGCCTCCCTCAAAAACTGTGCTTATTTGCTCTATTCTTTTAACTAGTTTCATTTCAGCCGCAGTCTCTCTACTCAGAAGGTTGCCGACTGTATCTCCTTTGATCACGTACACAGTAATGTCATACTTTCTGCCTTTGTATTCAGCTTTTGAAGTAAACTGTTCTGTGCACTTCAGTGGTCCCCCTGGGCTATCTAGCATTATGTTTGAGTGTTGAAGCTGGATGCTTGGCTGTAGCTTTTTAAATGTCTCTGTACTTATTACATTAACATCAGCCCCCGTGTCGATCTTAAAACTAACCGGCGTATCGCCTATCTTAAGCAACACAGTCCATTTAGCTTCTTCAGTTTCATTTTTGTTACTTACTGCGCCCAAGTATAAGCTCTCATCGCTCTCATCTTTTGCTGTCACTTGTCTCACAGTTTTTGACTTACACATTCTTGCCCAGTGTCCTTTCCTTTTGCACTTTCTGCACTCTGAGCTCGCTGCCGGACATTTTCTGATATCTTTGTGTCCTGTTTTACCACATCGGCCACACTCTGTATCTTCTCTTCTGTTCTCACCACCTCTTTTGTATTTTTCTCCCGTCCAGGGCCTATTTGCTGCCTTTGTTGACTGTTTGGAAGTCACTTCTTGCACGCTGCCCGTTGACTGACCCTCCTGCTGGCTGATTTGCTTTGCCACATCCTCGGCCTGCCGTGTCATCTGCACCGCCGTTTCCAGGGTAAGTGCTGTCATTAGCTGCATTTTTCTAGATAGTTCTTTATCCTTAATGCCTACTACGAGTCTGTCTCTTATGTGTTCGTTTCGATTGGTACCGAAATCGCAGTACTCACTTAGCTCATAGAGCGCTCTGATGTAGCACTCCGCATTTTCCCCAGGCTTTTGTACTCTTTGATGGAAACAAGCCCGTTCGTGTATAACATTTCTCTTTGGCATGAAATATTCGTCGAACTTTCCCAGAACAGTCTCGTAATCCTCAGCACTTTCTCCCTCCGCAAATGTAAACGATTTGAAAACATTTTCCGCTTCAATGCCCATAGCATATACAAGAGTACTTATCTGTACGTCTTTATCCTCTTTACTCAGCTTTGTAGCGGTCCTGTAGCGTGAGAATCTCTGTCGCCACGCCGGCCATTCTTCTGGACGGTTAAAGCTGAAGTTTTCAGGTGGATTAAACTTTGCCATCTCTCTTTTCTTATCCGTATACTTCTGACACCATGTCTTGCGTATATTCACGCGGAGGCATTAACCAGTTCGGTTTATTTATTGAGGCTTGTGGAACACATACATACAACGTCACACTCTACATGTGCCCGGTCTTCTTCTGCCGCTCCCTCACTGTGCTCCCCATAACTCCCTGAGGCCGCCTAGCGAGTGGATGTTGTAACACATACCAACAGTATATAATGCCTTGACATTAACCATAGCAAATTTGGAGTTGTTAACTCTATAGTACCACCAAAAGGCCAAATCTGCACTCATATTTCTGCAAATAACTTTTGAAGCGTAAGGTCTGAAGGCAAAATGTATTAGATGTTTTTTCTTATTTTTACCAAAGAATGTTGCCAAAAAGTTATAAAGAGATGAGATTACCAAACTGTTCTCATAAAATGTGCTTTAATGAATTTGACAAAATTCACACAAAAATATACTTTTTTTGCACCAACCTCTAGTACAGTGGTTCCCAAACTTTTTTAACTTGCGGCCCACACAACCAAACACATATGTTTGCGCGGCCCACTGCAAAAAAATGAACTGACCCCACTATTATTAAGTTAATAATTTAGTACTCAAAAGTTAGATTGTTAACTGTTTTGGTACACACATATATGCTATCATATAATGCATTCAGGATGAATTTGAAACATATTTCCAAAGGAAAACCAATCAGAGCTTGATCAAAAAGTTGTAACATCTCTAGAACAGACGTAAGTCAAAATAATCACTATAGTAAAGCTGTAACAAAATTTATAGACTTATGGCAAAAAAATGTAAATAAATAAATCCCATGTCCAGGGACTTTTTTTGCCATGCATGCATTGTTCATAGAGCTCATTAATTAAAGCTGTGCCTCAGGTGTTGAAATAGATTTGTTATACATTATACAGGTTCACACATACTCTGTTTGCAGTGCGTATACAGTATGTGTATGCGGTGCAGAAGCAGCAGTGCGTTATTGTAACGCGAAAGCACATTAAAATAATGCACGAGCGCGAATCTCTGTTCGCACGCAGATTTCCTTTGCTCTGTCACAAAACCAGACGTGCTTGCTCAGATAAACGCTGCTCTCGTCCGGAGAGTGTGCGCACTTAAAACGTGTCCCCTCTCACTTAAACTGCGTCCTGTGCACTCACAACTCTCTCTATGCTCATGCGCTAGATATTAATTATTTTCGTACGTTTTTATCTCTAGCCTTTTACCGCGTGCAGTGTGAACGCTCTGATCCGTTAACATGGGCTCAGACAAAAGGCGCATCACAGACAGTGTGTGAACCTGGAGTTAGGCGTATGCCCAGTCTGTTCTGCATTCGGATTGGATCATCGGATAGTATACTGCGGGAGGTCAGGGCCATGGAAAATCGTGCTATAAAGTGATTTAGAAATTGGGTACGCTCGAATCGTTATTTTATGGCGATTTCGATTAATCACACAGACGGGAAATACCAGATCCAGGCAGAGTTCAGCAGCGGGTAGACAGTCAGCAGAGCAAGCAGTCAGGAGGGAACATGCTGAAAGCCATTTATGCTTGTTTGAATTTGTTGTTTTGTAGCATATGCAGCAAAAATATCTAAGGTAAATTGGTGGTTTTTTCTTAAACCAATCAGCGAGCTCAAATAGTAGAAGCATAGTAACAGTTTAGTACTTATTTTTTGTTGTTTCATTATATATATGAAATGGTGTTGTTATGACTTAGACATTTTTACATATATTAACAATATTATTATTTATTTTAAAAGTAATTGGCGGCCCACCTGCAATACCACTGCGGCCCACAGGTTGAAAACCACTGCTCTAGTAGATTCTGACCAAACTTGGAGCGTGTTATACCAAGCTTGACCTGAGGGCATATGAGTAGGTTAGGCACAGTGCCACCTGGTCAAAGGATATAAAATATATAATTTTTGTATATAATTTCTGACCAGTTTGACCATAAGGCTGATCTTGTTAGATTTGGATGAGCCATACCGAATCAAACAATGCTCGGTTTTCCTATGTCAGCCATTATGATCTGAATTTTCTAGCAAAATGCTGTATATTACAAACATCAAGCATAGCATTAGTTCTGGCAGGTCACTTTAGTCAAGCTCCCATCAGCTGACTCTCAGCTGATCACCATGACAACTATCTAAGCATTCATATATAAGGTCCCTCTGTATTATCAGCAGTTGTCGCATTGCTCAATAGCTAATTACCCTCCTCCATCCCCAGCTCCTCCTCTGTAAGTCAGGATTCAGCCTTCTGATTCTCCTTTGAATGAGAATAAATCTAAAATGTGTACATAAAATGACTGAACTTTAACAATATCTGTAATACATTTATGTTGGTTCTGTTCTGTTTACCCTGGGGGGTATCGCTGCTCTTCCTGCTCTTATCCATGTTAGGCTGCATGGATGAACAGGGAGTTCTTGTCCAGAACAGAACCATACTGTCAATCCAAACTGTTTGCTAACTGTCAGTCATTTTTGATGATAGTGGTCCTGAATGAAATAGCATCATGTTATTGAATCTTATGAATCTTACAAACCCGCTTGTGGGAAATGTGGATGTGGTTTGTATTCTTACTAGGGGTGCTCCGATCATGATCGGCCGATCGTTAATGCGCATCTCGTCAGTAAAGCCGGTTCTCTAATCAGCGGTAAATTCCATCAGGTGTGTGATTTCACATAGAGCAGCTGTTACTACATAGAGCCATTGTTAACTGAGAAGATGCGCAAATAAACGCTGAAAATGAACGTGGATTTGCGTAGCTTCTCAGTTAACAATGGCTCTGTGTAGTAACAGCTGCTCTATGTGAAATCACACACCTGATGGAATTTACAGCTGATTAGAGAACCGGCTTTACTGACGAGATGCGCATAACGACCGGCCGATCGTGATCGGCGCAGCCCTAATTCTTACAGGACATATACAGGAGTCCATTAGGAGCATCTGAAATTATCTCAAGTTTGATTTCTGAACGTAATAGAACTGGTCTCCTATAAAGCAGCAGTGGTTTCTCATATTATTCTCACATTAAGGCTCCTAACCACATTGGCATTCAGTCTGTGCATCCAATTACCTAATTTTGAGACTTCGCAGTAAATAAATAATGAGTGCAAAAATAAACAAGTTTTTAGGAGATTGCCGGACCCATGCTAAAAGGCATTTGCAGACTGGAGCAGAAACCCAACAGCGGTGAGACAACCATTATGCTGTGCAGCATAAACGCAAGCTCAGAGGGGCCTCATGGGTGAGGTGCAGACTGTCCAGAGGCCTATAACTTTCTTCTTGTGCACATGCAGGTGGCTAAGAGCAACATTTATATGCAGCATTACCATAGTGAGGCTGGCTTTCTGCATTAATGCACTACTGCTCTGCTCCCTTCCTACTAAAGCCCTGAATATATGAAGAAATGAATAAATAATAGCAGACCCAGCCTGATTCGTGGGACCCCCTGACGAGCAATGATTATGTTTCCAGACCAGGAGGTGCAGTATTTTCTAAGTGGCTCCATGCAGTTTGCGGCTGCTGATTGGCACAGATAACTGTGCAATTAAAATAAAAGTCACAGGGAAAATTGTTATTTAGCAGAGAATTTCATCTGATTATTTGCAGTACCCTTATTGCTGGCACTGCTCTCCTGATGTCATTTGGGCATAAATGCCTCAATCAAGGGCACAAAAGTGATCTCAGTAATTTCAGTTCGTTCAGGCTAAGCAGACAAATTTGAAATGTACTGACAATCTCTGATCATGTACTTTACTGGTTTATATATACAACTATGTCTATATGTCCAGTAGTTGGAAGAACCTGATGAAAACACAGTATTACATGCCCTAATTCGCAAGAAAACTTAGCTTCCATTCACAGGTATGTGAACAATAGAAAAAAAAAAACAGCAGTTGACGTTCTTGTCTAACAGGTGAGTGTAATCGAATGCACCTGATCTAAGTAGTAAGCCAGATGCAATTAACAGGAATAATGAGGCATAAAAATGCATCATTTCACATGGTGATGATGGTGGGGGATGGCTCTGTATTTTACCCTTGGGTTCTCTGTTTCACTCTGGTGAAACTTGGGCATTTATAATTGCATCTGATTCACAAAAAAGAAAAAGAAAAAAAAAACCCAACAACAACAGTTTTCTCATTCGCCTACCTCACAATTGCTTCATTTTTATAAAGATATGGAAAGCTGGCTATTGACACAAATTTTTAAAAATGAGTGTCAGGGGGCCTCTGTGGGATGTAATGATGATTGAAAAGCTTTGATTGGTGATCACAGCTTCGGCTGTCCTCTTTCACAGTGCTGCAGACAATGGGCTGACCTTGAAAAATGCCAAATGCCTATTTAAAGAAGATGCCATTAAAACAAATTCTTTGGCAATGCAGATTATACGAACATATCTCAAGAGGGGATTTTTAATTGCAAGGCTACCATGTGAAGACATCAAAGATTTATAGCCTTGTACACAGTAACTTCCAGGCAAAAAAAAAGAAAAGCTGCTTTCACATATTGCAAAGAAAAAAGCAAAAAAAAAAAAAAAAAAAGACACTAAACAAAACAAAAAAGCCCCAAAACAACAACAACAATGCTCGCTAAGAATAATATGCAAACAACATTTAACTGTTACATAATTGAATAAAGCATTAAAACCACATAATAAGTTGTCCATGTGCAGTTATTTGTTTATTAATCCAAAAGCTGTATTTTTGTTAGCTAGATATTATTTAAAGAGAAAGAAATAGACTCACGGTCTCCATAGCAACGGAGAGGTCCCACAGTCAGCTTGCCCTCCGAGCCGGGTCGATTTGTGTCCCCAACAGCCACTTGGCTGACCGGTAAGTGGTCTTTATAAACCAGAAGCCCAGAATCATCCCTCCTACCAAACAATATAATTCAGAATACATTGTGAGGATTTTTTTTTTTCTGTATCATAGTACTAAACCTATCCTAACTCTCCTTGTTGACAAGATCTAATGAAGTCATTAAAGCTTTAATATGCAAAAGGTTTGTTTTCTCTCCAAAGCAGCCCTTTGACACTGATGACTGTTTAATTACAGCAATACAATTTGTTTAATCAATGGAAACACTTACTCCATGTATTTTGCAAAATTAGTAAACATTAGTGAACGCACAAATACATAAACCTCACAGGTACATGCACTGTGTTATTTTAATGCCACCATCTTTTACGGTGCCAATGCAACTGCAAAAGCCATAAAAAAAAACAAAAAACAATTATGTATCGCAAACCTGTAGAGGAAAAAAAACCCACCATTAACAATGTGGTTGGGAATGAAATCCAATGTCATAATTTGTATCCATTATGCATGGTGGTTCAGTTTGCTTGGGGTTTATGACAAGTGGCAAGTACATCGCACTAAACCGCTGTCCATCTGTGCATGGGCCATTAACACATACTACTGTGTGTTCAGCTAAACCAGCAACAGAAGCAGCAAAATTCTCTCATTCCAACGGTCTAGCTGTATAAATATTCACAAAATGTATCCAAAACAAGAAGTTGCTGAGGAAATCCATCAAGAAAATAAAAAAGCTAATATGCTAATAAGATACAACTCACTGACTGAGGCTATGTTTACCTTAAGAATATAGTATTTAAAAGATAATTTCCAAGCTCTTAGCATAATGAAACTTGTGCAAACAGACACACTGTACATTATACAAACACAAACACAGAGTTACCCAGGGGAACATAAAGTCTGTTTGGTTATTACTTTCCACCAATCCATCCAATACACTTTCTGTGGAGCACCAATGCAAATATCTAATAGTCTATAGCTGTTCAAAAACCAAGTGAGCTGCCTTCTAAGTGGCCATTCACACAGATTGTGTTTTTGCAGGGCTGTCGAACCGCCGTGTCATGTTTTTGGTCACACTGGTCAAACAAATTTGTCTAGAGCATGTTTACAAAGAAAAAAAAAATGGAAAGGAATTGCAGTGAAATACAAAAGAAGGCTGCAATCTAACTCTCACAGACCCTGCCATAGAAATAGTGCTTGCAAGAGAGAACACAACTTAACTGATTTCAGTACAGTCTGACATTTGCATGTTGCTAAGCTAATAGTGCAATACTCTGATATGTATAAAAATGTACAGGACAAGCAATAATTGGGCAGAACAATCCATTTTTAATTACACTAAACTATTTTTATCAATAATTTTCAATATGAATGATTGCTTAGATAATTCCTAATGTCTCTTTTTTTATTTACCTATTTTTTGTGTGCACTAAAATATACATATATTTGTATTTTGCTTCTTATTCCATAACAATCTCATAACTCTTTTTACTTGATCTTACATTACAATAGCCTGGTTTCCATCACAGATTTGCACAAATATTTTCTAAATGTTGATAAGAAAATATTGCGAAATGATGACATTTCTGTTAACCGATGTTATGCGACTGTTTTAAAGTATCTGGTCAGGTAGGTTGAAAAACATTAATATTATTTTCCCTTTTCCACCAGCACCCCTTTTGCAGAGGTTTCTCTTTTCCAAAAGACACTTCTGTTAAGGCCTGTTCACACCAAGGATGATAACTATAAAGGTAACGATAAAGATATATTTCTCAAAACTGTTTTCAGTATTGTAGAATAGCAGAGTCCACTTCACAGCTATAAAGGAACAGAGAAACAATATCGTTGGGATCACTTTCATAACAATATTTTCCAGCTGATGAATGAAAAAACAATGATAGCCAATCAGAATCAACCCTGCTATATCAAGCTAGAGAATTTAAAGCAGCAGACAAGTGAGCATTCAGAATATGCAGATGATATCATTCGCTGGTGTGGACGCCAATATCTTTATAATTATCTTTATAGTTACAGTTCTTGGTGTGAACAGGACTTTAGAGAGCTTTCCATTT
This sequence comes from Carassius carassius, assembly GCF_963082965.1. NCBI lineage: Eukaryota > Metazoa > Chordata > Actinopteri > Cypriniformes > Cyprinidae > Carassius > Carassius carassius. Next base: position 15,244,568 of record NC_081789.1, read on the forward strand.
GGAGCATAATATTTGCCATGGTTTCTAGAAGCCATTCTCCCTCATATCTGCTTCAAGGTCTTGATAAATAGTGGATTTTTTTTTTTGTTCTTTAGAATCCAGTATTCATAATTCTTTTATACTTTATGAATTTAATAAAGAACTTGTCTTCTGTTCAAACATACCTCGCCAGCTTTAAAGAATTTTGAAGTAACTTTTCATACACCAGGTGACCTGTAAATAAGAAAAACTGTTTCCATTGTAGTTTAGCTAAATATTGTTCTTTTTCAAATTGCCAGAAAAACCACCTCATGACATTTTTTTTTGCACAATTTACATGCTCCCAATAAGCGTATTTTCAATTCACACTTTCAATTTGCGCAGTATGAAGGATAATGGAAATTCAGCTAATGTTTCTTTTTTAATTATTTATTTATTGTATTTTTACTGTCATTGTTGTTACTTTGCAGTAAAAGATGTTTCTTATTCTGATTCTGATTAGACACACAGTAGGCAAAAACTTCTATTCTGTTTAACTAATTTTACACATTGATAATGTTTCATTATAGTATAGTAGATGTTTCACTAGTGCCTTTAGTGTGCTTTATTTACGTTTAAACAGTTTTATTTTTGAATTAGCTTTTATTTTTATGGTTAAACATTTTTAAGTTTCATTAATTTTATGTGGCTTTGTCTTTTTATGACTTAGGGAAGTCGTGTCCTAGTGGTTAGACAGTTTGACTCTTAACCCTAGGGTTGTGGGTTTGAGTCTCGGGTTGGCAATACCATGACTTAGGTGCCCTTGAGCAAGTCACCGAACCCCAAACTGCTCCCTGGGTGCTGCAGCATAAATGGTTGCCCACTGCTCCGGGTGTGTGTGCACTTTGGATGGGTTAAATGCAGACCACGAATTCTGAGTATGGGTCACCATACTTGGCTGAATGTCACATCACTATCACTTAAAAATATTTCTTATATATATATATATATATATATATATAATTTTTAATAGCTTAAGCTTCAGTTTACAACAATGGTTACAACTTTAATGTTTGGGCATTCTTGTGGTGCCATTCGCCAATCAGTTTTGTTGTGATGTTTTGGTGTTGCAAATGCAATGTTTACTTGTATCTGATAATATACTGCTCAGCTGATTGATTCAAAAAACAGCTGTGCCCAGATGAAAATGCTGTGATAATGGTAATACTAGCAGACTTTCTCTCTTCTTCTCTTTGCAAATCTAAGATGGTGTTTGTGGTTTTAAGGTGGATTGTTTATCTCTCTGCTCATTAACAGCTGACTGGCATTACCAACTACTATATAAAGACCCATTATAAAGGATGTAAATGAATGTGTCTCAAGGCAATACACACACACATGCATTACAGACAATTCTATCAGAGTCTGACGAATGACCTCATTCCCTTCCTCTGTAATATCGCCCACAGCCCTTTGTAGTAATAAAGCCACTGAACACACCAGCCTGAGCTTTCGTTGATAGAAATATCAGGGTTGGCTCTACTTTAACTTCTTTACCAGCACAATCTGTTTGCCATTTGCACAAGTGCTGAGGTCGAGACAACTGCGCCACGCAGCAGACACCGGTGTTTAATGAATACACAGAGACAATAAGGCAGATGGGAACATGACATGCTCGTCTCTCATAAGTTTGATAGGTGGGCTGGGTAGGTCAGTAACTTGCAAATAGCAACTTAGTTTCAAGATCACAATTAGCTACTGGGTTTGATGATTGCCATGGAAACGGCATATTGCTTATCAGATAATGAGTGGCTTACCACTGCTTCTGGTCAGCGTCACAGTTGCAGTAGTATTTGGAGTCGGTGCAATTGCGCTCAATTCCACATGCACATTTCTGAATGCCCGGCACAGAGCCACCCCAGTAAAAGTGCTTCTCATTACCACGGCCGACCCACCATGTGTAAGGCGTCCCATCTGCAAAAACATAAAAGACAGGGAAAGCACACCATTTACTACATTCATTATGTCTTCATTGGAACATATTAACAATAATAAATGAAACACTGTATTAACAAGAATACTCTATCTATCTATCTATTGATCTATCTATTGTTCTGGCATTGTATTAATCTATTCATTGTTCTACTATTGCATCCATCAATTCAAAATGTTATCCATCCATTCATCCATCTATCAATCGTTCCATCATTCCATTGTTTCCATCCGTCCATAATTCTACCATTCCATCCATTCATCAAACAAACCATCATGCATATGTGCCATCCATCCATCCATCCATCCATCCATCCATCCATCCATCGATTTAATGTATCATCCATCCACCATTGTTTTTATGTGTCACCCATCCTTTCATTCATCTATCTATCCTTTAAATGTTTCATACATCCATTCTTGCACCATTCCATATCATCCATCCATTCGCTGTTCCCCATCCAACCATCCATCCATAAATTCCAAAGGAATTCCAAGAAATCTTTGTCCATGGATGACTCAACATTAGCCAATAATTGCATGTAAGAGAGACTACAAATTACGCATTCGGCAAATCCTTATATATTATAATACAGATCGGAGTACTAATTCCCTCCATGTGTAAAGACACAACATGCTCAAAACGATTAACACTTGGCTCTTTGAGAGCATCCATGGAGCACTAGGGGCTGCTGGACTGCAATTCTCAAGCACTGATGTGCGTGCAAATGCCCACATCTGCATGCACAGAGGGAAGCAAGACAATCCAAACACAGTGTAGAGCTGGCAATTGCACTAGAGGCATACATACACACAAGCTTGTGAATACAGCTCTCACACATACATGCATGCGTACACACACGTAGACAGAAACAAAACCACACAAACACACACTGTCTTTCATGGCAGAACAATGGTTTCCTCAATTTACTTCATTAACCTGCAGAGAGATGCATTGCAGATGTATGCTGCAACTGTTTGAAAATCATTGGAACTTCACATTCACTCAGTTGAAACATTTCAGTAGATGACATACTGTTGGCTTCTGTCGTCATATATGCAACGGCCTTATTACTTAAAACAAGCTTGATTCCGGAAGGCAGCTCCAGGGGAAATACGTGTAAAATGTGCTGTGTGATAGAGCTCTCTGTAAATGCTTAATGTGTGACTACATCTCTAGCTTTACATTAAAATAGAAAATGTGCTGTGGCAAAAGTAATTCTCTTTAACGAAACTGATGAAAATCTTTGTTGAAAAGGGGTTCTGGATTTCACGAAATGGAAAGATTTAATCTATTCCATCTAAAAGATACTGTTGATAAAAATACCAAGAGAAAATGACATAATAATAATAAACAATATATGCTATTACTTTAGACTCATGTTGTATCTTGTTTATGCTATTACATTTTTAATACTATGTTCAGAACATCTCAAAAATAAGTGTATGTACATGACAAAGGAAATACATATATATATAGGAATGTAAAAGGACATTTATTGTAAGACAAAAATATTCGTTGACAAAGGGTTTTTGGTTTCTGTAAAGCAAAAAATGACAGATTATACCAATCAAAACGTACAAAAACTGTTACGATCGGAGACCCAGGGAAACACAGGAGACGAGAGATCCAATCGCAGTGTGGGTTTTAATGGGTAATCCAAATCAGAGTCCAACAAGCAGGGGTCAAAACCATAAATCCATCCAACAACAACAAACAGGGAAGGAACAGGAACGGGAATAGGAACTGGAACAGGAAACTCGGAAGATGAGGAAACTCGGAAGGCAAGGAAACCCGGTGACGGAAAGAAAGGACTCCATGAAGACAAACAGAAAAAGACCGGTTAATATAGGGAGGGTAATGAATATCAAGTGAAGGCACCTGAGTACAATTAACAGGAGTGCAATTACTGTGATGAAGGGACAAGGCTATGTGGGAATTGTAGTGCCTACGGTGAGGTGCCTATGGGGAAGTGAGACCACTAGTGGAGACTCAGAGACCAGACAGCGTGACAAAAACAAGATATTAATACAAACAAGTACACACAATAGATTCAGAATGTGTTAAAATAAATAGCATAACAATAAGACAAAAAAGTGTGTTTAAAAAGCCCTCAAAACTGTCAACTTACTTTCGTTGACTAAAATTATGTAATTTCACTATAAATTAATATCTATTGCATGATGAAATACTGGCTAAACTTTTTGTATTACAAAAACAAATGGTGAAAAGAAAAAACCTTTAGTGTGGGATAAATCTATGATACTGATTTACCCCTCGTCTCCACAGATTCAATGAAAAAAATCCCAAAACCAGCAAAGGATAAAAATATCCACAGTTTGAGCAGACAGTCCCATCAGCTCAAAGACTTTCATCTCCACCACACTTAATTAGTAGCAAAGACTCCTGCTATTCCACTATGGAGTCGAGAATAAAGACCAGCACATTTCAGCCTCAGCCGACAGGGCTGACAGATACAGGAGGGACCCGCACATGGAGACTACAGGCAGGAAGCCAACCACCCTGAGTGACTGAAGAGATGCCAAGCAGCAGCCAGACAGAGGGAACAAGTATGAGCGACAAGAAAAATGAACAAACAACAGAAAAAAAAAAACTTCACTGCTGTGATGGACGGACATTATGACAGATGGTGACTGGTCTCTGACACACACCGTACAGCTGGTACTCGTGAAATGCAGTTGAACCGGGGAATGCTGGGATTGATGCAGGTGCATAAGAAACATGGCCAAAAGACACACGTGTGTAAGCCTCACCTGGCCTTCCGGGGGTCTGTGGTGACTTGCAGTGTGAAGTCTATGCCTCATTAAACTCTAGGGCCAATAGAGTTTGCTCCACCAGTGTTATCTGCATGGACTACTTCCTGCTTCCTTCACCTCAGCTCACACCAGGCTCAATCAATCACTCCATTCACTCTTGGCTGGAAACACAACCGCTGGGCCAGGCTAATTTAACAGGAAGATGGAGCTCTTTTTGCGCTCCTGCTGGGTTCTGAAACTGAGTTGATCATCCATTTGTAACCCAAACACAATGATCGTTAAACAGGTGTAAACAAGAATGGCAACTCCAGACTCTCTGAAGAGGCTGCAAGCTATAAAGATTTCAGTCCTGTTATATACTTCAAAGTCTAATTACATTAATGTCACAAAATAAATATATATAAACACACATATATATATATATATATATATATATATATATATATATATATATATATATATATATATATATATATATATACATATATATCGATATATATATCGATTGGGGTCGGTAAGAATTAAATAATACTATAGTGTGAAATGTTTTTACAATTTAAAATAAAAATTTTCTGTTTTGCAAATATTTCAAAATTTCAAGATTCTTTGATTAATATAAAGTAAAAAGAACAGCAAAGAATTTATTTTGTGCTGAATAAATGTATTCATTTATTTGAAAATACATTCTTTTACTTACTGATCCCAATTTATTTTGATAAGTTGTTCAGTTGCGAAAATTTACTCCACATAGTGTGTCTCAGAAACTGGTTTATAAGAGAGTGCTGTATTGAGTTCTCTTACACGTATTTTTGCTTTTAAATGGCTTAAAATCACCTTAATGTTTAAATTGGCAAAGACTTAAAACCTAAGGACATAAAGGTATTTGCAAATTATACATCCCTTCATCTGTCATCGTGTTATAAATGCGGATGGTGCAGGAATGAGTCGAATTTTGCACAATACCCGCAATCCCACACCGAATTTCATATCTTGCTGTCTCCTCTGACCAATTCCTCGACTGTGAATGATGTGAGTGTGATGTCTGTGATGATACTGTGATGTCACTGAGAAACTGCAGCCGTGGCATGTATATGCGCCCCTATATAGAGTATGGGTTTACAGTCTATGTTTGTTATTCACCTTGATCAAACCCCAGTGAGAATATCCCATATCACTTTCTCCATAACAATAAGCTGGAGGTTAATTTAATTTTTGTAACAAAAGAAAGCAAGGAAAAAGAAACTCACCCATCAACAACAGCTGTTTGGGGAAAACACTAACATAATTGGTCTCTTTTGTGAGATTCGTACTGTATTTGCATGTGCATGGCTCCCCAATGAGCCTAATGTGCCTTGAGAGCCATTTTATAAATGAACCTTCAAATTCTATTTCAGCAGCAACATTTCCAACACTTTCTCTCTCTCTCTTACTTTCTTCCCCACAAACAATCTAGTTCCCCATCGTATCTAGTTCTTCTTGCTTGGGATCCACATTACGCCATCCCTTTCGAATTTGCAGCTCTCTGTCACTTCAAAGGACACGTCCCTCCATCTTTATCAGTCCTGTCTCCTCTAAGGTCCCCTCGTGCCTTGTCCCATTTTATCTAAGTGATGTGAAATAAGAATGACATCTTTTTTCCACCCTTTCATGTGAGAAGGAAAGCCCTGCCGCCACATGTAAATGCTGGGATCTTGGCTCGACACATCAGGACCTTGAATGACAGTTTCATTTTCCTGTCAGCAGCGAGAGCCAGCTCTTCAGAGCCAGAACGAATGTTCATGTCTCTGTCCATTGCGAAACGCCTGTCTGCCTCTCCTGGGGGAAAGTCTGACACGATAGCCAGGAAGAAGAGCTCATCAGACCAGCCTAAATTGGGAGAGCACTGCTTTCCTCCTGGAAAAAAAAAGATAGCCCCCACATCGAAACCTGGCACTGATCGAAAATTCATTTCATCATCAGTCTGGCTGAGGAGCTTCTCTCTGGAGGACATGGATGGCTCTTTTCACAAGTTGGGGAGATTACTGTTGCATAATGATTCGCTGACAGTACAACCCACTGTGTAGAATGAACCCCAGTGGGAGCCTGGTATTGATCGGCACTCTCTCTTTCCTTAAATAGAGAACGGCTTGATAAATGGGCTTTATCGAGCTTATCTGTTACGGTAGGTGTGAGGAGACACATGCTGATGGATGCTTTTCAATGAAATATAGAGGAATTAGTAGAGCACAGAGTTACATGCTGGTGTCTCTGGTGACTAAATGTGCACAAAACACCATCATAATGTGTACAGGGTGATACAGACAAAAATCTTGAGATGGAGGGAGCTGTGGCCTGGTGAGTCACAAAGTTCCATTGTGAAAAATCTGTAGCACATTTTAATCTTGATTCAGTCCCTCACTCTTCAATATGTAGATTCATCTTCTGTCTTTAATACGAAGGAAAAAGCAATAAAAATGACAAAGTGAACAGGTAAAAACATAATATCCATTATTACAGATATAGTTCACCAAAAAAAGAAAATTCTGTCATCATCTGACTCACCCTCATGTTGTTCCAAACCTGTTTGATTTTCTTACTTTTGTGAAAAGAAGGGCCCTATGTTTTCTGTGATATGGAAAATGCAGACGAAATCACAGAATCCTGTCATAAATATGGAATTTAGAGTATAACACGAAATGTCACATAATTTGCCAAATTTTGGATGAATACATCAAAAGTAGGTCAGTAAACTTAAATCAAAACAGGATATGGGTTATTGTCTGTGAATATTACACCACAAAAATACTATTTAAACATAAATCCTGCATGTTGTGTGTATCTCTCTTTGAATAAATGGCACAAACACACTGTATCGCCTCAATATATGACTAGATTACACAATCTCTACAACTGCTTGTCACTTCATGAGCATTTTACCATTTCTTCTGATAAAGGTCTCCACAGTAATCCGTCAAGAGAATGAAAGAAATAATTAGATTGATTATGATGGGAAAAAGGAAAAAGATCAAAGAGCTGCAGTGTTAACTAGTTTTCTGTCATTTAATGCAATAAAAAAATAAAAAAATAAAATAAAATAAAACAATTTTGACAGATTCATGATGTTAATAACTGGAAATGTGTCATCACAGTCCATGGACCCCAATGGCTTTCATTGTATGGACATTGAAAAGATTCTTCGAAATATATCTAATTTCCATAGAAAAGATAAATAATACAGGTTTGGAACAACATGAGGGTGAGTAAATGATAGAATTACGAATAACAATAACCTTCCATTCTCAGAGAGTCATTAAGGTGTCAGTTAGCATGTGATTTTCTTTCATTTGTAAGACTTTAATATTGTAAAGCATATTTCTGCCAGATATTTCTCAGTCTCCCCTGTTTTTCCCAGCCTTGCCTATAACATTGTTTTTGTCAGTGATAATAAGAGATTTTTAGTGTGGTATGAAGCTGCAAGTTTAATCAGCGAGCGTTACAATCTCCTCTCTCAAAGCTGTAGTCGAAACTCCATAAGTTAATTTACGTGCTGTTTCACCGCTGTTTTCCCGACATTTTCACATCTAGTGAATTAGCTTAGGGTTTATTTCAACCAAAACTAGTGTCGATGATTGTTGGAACTGTGAAAAAGACAAAACCAGACCTTTTTTTTGTTTTTGAGTTTGAATGAAGAGATATTACTATAAAACAATTATCTATCTCTATATGAATCCCCTTTACAATGTTGTCCAATTCGAGCCTTTCACTGACAAAAACAATGTTATAGGCAAAAGAGATGTGATTTTAGCCCAAACATCATCAACAAGTAGGCTAACACATTATTAAATCAAATTTACTTTATTTCTTGCAGCTCTACAGTGTTGTCCACTTGTGTTTGCATTCTGGGAAGGGCACTGCTGTCACAAAGCAGTTTTTTGTAAGTATTTTCTAAATTACAGGCAATTTAATTTTAATTTTGTTAAGTCAAAAATTTACATACACCTTGCAGAATCTGCAAAATATTCATTATTTTACCAAAATAAGAGGGATCATATAAAATGCATGTTATGACTAGTACTTTATTTGATCCTGTTCTGCAAAATGTTCGATTTTTAATTTTTGTGTTCCGCTAGGCCTTTTTGTTTTAATAAATCTGGCATTTACAGTGCATTAGATCGTGAAAGTGCATGCGTGCGTGCATACGAGGATGAGCGAGCGCTGGTTTGGCCAGATGTATTTGGAGGTTATTGCTCACGTCTTGTTCTGCACATATCCAAATGTTTCCATATTCGCAATGTATCTGAATGTTAAACTATAATATATATATATATATTTTAATGTAAACTAGACGGAAAAGATCATCCTCTCCACATGAGCAAAAACGTCCTTGGTATAACAGCAGAGTGGACCGGTATACTACGGTCTATTTAAACTGACCAGTGTAACCTTTTATATGTTTGGTTGAATGTACTTTATTTTAATAATGAACAGATTGCGATGTAAGTTTGAAATTAGAATGCACTTTAGATGTTCTGTGTCATTTATACCAAACACAAATGTTGCTGGTTGCTTGTGTGTTTGCAGCACTATTATTTATTTTTTATATATTTCATTTTTTATATTTTTCAGTTTAATTGATTTTTATTTATAAAATTGTATTTATTTTATTTAAATGTATATTTAAGTTTACATTTATGTTCCAACAAACTTGAAACATTCTGCTTGATAAATGCTCTAAAACTTTTATGTAAATAATTGACTTTTATATATTAACTGTTTTATATATTTAATACTTTGTCAGTTTATTGATTTGTTTGGTTAACTTTGGATAAATTTTTTATTTTAATACCTAAAATTAAGATTCAAGAGATGGTTCGAGTCAGTGCTCAATAAATGATGATAAGTTTAGAAATGTTGTGCATCCAATTATTATTTGTGTGACATTTTAGCATGCAAATGAAGGGGAAAACTTCAAGATATCGGCCCTAAAAATCGGAGCACATATCGGCCATTGCTGACCCTGACCCTCTAAATATCGTCATCGGCTATAGAAAACCAATATCGATCGATCTCTATGCAGAGTGATGGCCATCAACCCTGCATGTCAACAGCTTCATTCATTCCAAAATTGTGTTTGAATGGAGGACTTCACAGAGAGAAGGGTCAGTGGCCTGTTTGCCACCACCCACATGCCCTACATTTAGGTGCGACAGCTGTGAGACACTTCTTGTTGTTTTTGCTCATTTTTAAATATAGTCTTAAGATAAATCAGGTTCTCTCTTATAGGACAGTGATTCCCAATCCAGCCCTCAAGATGCATGTTTGTTTCATTTATATTCTTGCACACTTAAAATGCTTTCATGGCTAGTAAACACAGTACTAAAATATTTTGAAATGTTTTAATAAAAAATAATTGTGTAAATATGTTTGGATTGCTTTTTGATTTGTGATGTTATTCTGAAGTATATTATCAACATTTTACTAATTATATATATGCACTGTACTATTTCAACCACACAACACACACACACACACACACACACACACACACACACACAATAGCAAAATACAGTAGAAACAAAATTACAAAGTACTGTAAAAACAGTATAATACTGTTTTGTAGTTATACAATACATTGTTCTTCATACTGTAAAGTTACATTACATTGCTGTAAAACCAAAATACAGTAATTTACTGGAAACCTTGCTGCCAGTAACTTACTGTAAAAATACAGGAACATTTTTTACAGTGTGCTCTGAGGTATTTCTCTCCCTTCTTTCTTTTAATCACAGGAGTGAGATGCTGATCTGTCAGAAAAAACTCCCTTAACAATATCTATATTGATCCACCTGGCAATTTGACGCCATTTTATGTGACTTTGTCCGGCTTAATAAACTCCAATAAACTACTATTTTGCTGCTTATTAATAGATAGTAAGTAGTTGTTAAATTTAGGTATTGTGTATGTAGCGCAATGATAAATTGATAGATTGAATATTGCACTCCAGTGGTACGAGCCTTAAAATACATAGATTTATATGTTAGTCTCATAGAACGCCAGCAGGTGGCAGTCACGTTGCATGGAGGGGTTGTGACACTGTGCTCTCGCGTGAGTCTCGCGTGAGTTTGAAGGTGGAATTTCCTCGTTAGTTACAGTGTGTGATGGTTTGCGCTGCAATTAAAACCTCTGATTTCTGTGTTACAGAATAAATTCACTTTAAATGTGCAACCATCCTGTGTGACTGATTGACTGCACACTGGGAAGTGTTACATATTTTGGCGAGCCAGACAGCCAGGAGCTGCAAATTACGAGTAAGCTCCAGTGACGAATCTATATAAAAAAAAATAAATAAATTAAAAAAAAAAACCTGTGGAAAATGGCAGGTATAGATGAGCTGCGTGATCAAATCAGCGTAGTGGTACTGAAGTTGAGCAACTCTGATCTCGTTCCAGTTTGTAAACACCTAGAATGTGAAGAGCCGGCCAGAGGGTTTGAAAAAGAAACACGATCGGCTCTCATTAGATTGGTGGATAAAACGCTGGATGATATTGAAGAAGCAGAGGATAAAGAGGTGTTTCTTTAGTGTCTGGAGGATCTATTGTCATTGACTCGCTCATACAGTCAACTAGAGCTGCATCCAACATTACACCAGATGAGACTAATTAGTTAGACCTGCTGAAAGACAAGTATTCCAGACTGCAGATGGAACAAGCTCAAGCCCGTCCGTCACTTGAGGAGGAGATTATCGCAATGGAACAGCGGCTGAAGGAGGAGACCAGAGCTAGTAGAGTAACAGCACCTGCACTGCCTGAGGTGACTCTAAGGAGAGAGTTTCGGATCTGTGGACAAATTGGGGAAGCTGGACAGCGAGAGAAACTGTCTTACACCAGCCTAATGAACCAGATTGAGTCCGGACTGTGAAAAGGTCATTCCGAGATAGAAATCATTGAAGCTGTAACACGTGCAGTGAGCCCAGGCCTTCACTTGAGACATGTTAGAAATTAAACGAGATCTCACACTTCCAACCTTAAAGACAATACTGAGGGGGCATTTCAAAGTCGATCCACCATCTGACCTGTTACAAAAGTTGATGAACATCTCACTAGACCCAAAAGAATCAGCCCAGAACTTTCTATTCAGTGGAATCGAGCTCAGAGAAAAGTTACTGTGGAAACTGAGTGAGGAAGATGAAGGTGAGCAGTTCAGCCCAGAATTAATTCAAAGAAAATTCCTCAGCTCCATAGAGACCGGACTACTAAGTGAAGCTGTGAAGCTGCAACTTAAGACTTACCTGAGCAACCCTAAAACCAAAGATGAAGAGCTGATAGAGCGAGTGAATGAGGCTACAAACTTAGAACAAGAGCGACAACAAAAACTGAAAAAGGCTGTAATGAGTAAGTCGACCAAAACTGAGTGAAATACAAGCCAACATATGTCCGTTTGAGTCTCAGCTACATTCTCGAGGCTGCTTGGAATCCAAGAGAGATGAGAGAGCACCTGCAGTTAAAGCTGATTCCACCACTAACAGCAAAAGGAGGTAGACTCAAACACCAGCCAACTGATTGAACTGCTCAGAGCAGAAGTCCTAGAAACCCTCAGTAGCCCTTGAGATAAAGTCCCCCCTCAATGACTCAAAGCAGACGGTGAAGCTGGATGACTTGAAAAAGACTGTTAATGGCATTCCTTTTTACCAAAATGTGAAGCTGATAAAACTCATTGGCAGAAAATGTCTGGTTCAATGTTTGTTGGAGGGAATACCCGTGGAAGTTTTGTGGTACACGGGTGCGCAAGCAAGTGTTATTAATGAGGAATGGAGAAAAGAGAATATACCTCATCGAACAGTGAGACCCCTCCATGAACTGCTGGAGTCCGGTACCCTGGTTGGATTAGCGGCAAACCAGACTGTAATACCATTTCTGGGCTGGATTGAAGTTGAATTCAGTTTAGGCTGAGACTCAACAGCTCCTCCGCCATTACTAGCTCCGATATTAGTATCCACCGACCCACATGTAGCTGAACAGCCTATCATCGGGTTCAACGTAATTGAAGCAGTTCTCAGTCAAAATAGGGGCTATAAGTCAGAAAAAGATACCATCAGTGAAGTGAGTAGAGCTTTCTCTGTGCCTTTCAAGACAGCAAAGTTGGTCTTCAAGTTAATTCAGTCTACAGATTCTGGGAGTGAATCAGGTATTGTGCAGACAGGAAAGATAAAAGTTAATTTATCAGCTAATCAAGTCACAACTGCATTGGTTAAGGTCAATACAGGGTCTCAGTTTAAAGGTCAAAGTCTTGTTATAGTTGCTAACAAAGAGCCGTCACTGCCAGAAGGGGTCACTATTGAAGGAGGATTAGTCACTGTTCCTTCTGACAGATTTGCGGTTGTACCAGTACCGATCGCTAACACAAATAACTATGCTGTTACCTTAGATCGTCGAGTCGTCCTGGGTCATCTTCAAGTAATAAAATCTGCTTTACCGGTGGCTACAAAACAGTTAAACAGAGACAATTCCACAGCTGACAATGTTGACAATGGTAAAAGGATGGAAACTGTCAGTAAAGGTGATTCAAATAGGCAAAAAACATAGTCAATGGGATCCTCCGGTCTTACTGGATCATCTGACTGGAACACAGCAGGAAATAGTGAGACGGCTCTTAAGGGAGGAATGCCATGCTTTCGCATTTGATCAAGATGACATCGGCTGTATTCCATCATTAAACCAACACATTACACTTCATGACACCACACCTGTAAAAAAGACATATGTCAGTTCCAAAACCGTTACATCAAGAAGTAAAAGAGAACTTACAAGACTTACTGAATCGTGGATGGATTGAAAAGTCCCGGTCACCCTATGCATCACCAGTGGTCTGTGTAAGAAAGAAAGATGGAACATTGAGATTGTGCTGTGATTACAGAGAACTGAACAGAAAATCAGTACCAGATCGACATCCAATTCCAAGAATTCAGGACATGCTGGACTCTTTAATAGGCAGTTCCTGGTTTTCAGTGTTGGATCAGGGAAAAGCATATCACCAGGGGTTCCTGGATGAGGAAAGCAGACATTTGACTGCCTTCATAACCCCGTGGGGCTTATACCATTGGGTGAGGATACCCTTCGGCCTCAGTTCAGCACCAGCCAAATTTCAACGGAGTATGGAGGAGTGTTTGGTAGGTCTTAGAGATGATGTGTGTAAACCATACCTGGACGATAATCTGGTCCACAGCCCTTGTTTTGAAGACCATGTCAATCACCTCAGAGCTGTGTTACAGAGATACCAGCAGCATGGTGTAAAGCTCAGTCCTCGTATATGTGAGATCTTTAAGAGGAAGGTGAGATTCCTTGGATGTCTCGTGTCAGGAGATGGATACACCATGGATCCTGCCGAAGTGGCTCCCGTGCAGGCCTTAAAAGATCGAGTTCCTGCCACTGTAGGTGATTTGAGAAAGCTGCTTGGATTCATCTAATATATTACCGTGCGTACATACCTGATTTTTCCAGATTGGCGAAACCCCTGTACCAGCTATTGTCATCACCTCCTGGGGAAACATCAGCTGTGGAGAAAAGAGTTAGAGGAAAATGTAGCAGCAGACGACACAAAGGTGGCCCCCCGTCAAACACACCTATACAGTGGATTCAAAACCATAAAGAGACATTGAACTTCCTCCTTGACAAACTGACCATCCCACCAATCTTGGGCTTTCCAGACCACACCCAACCATTCATTCTGCACTGCGATGCATCGCAAGAGGGGCTGGGTGCAGTGTTGTACCAGAGACAGAACAGTAAATTGGTGGTTATTGGTTATGCTTCCAGAACTCTAACTATGCCTGAGAAGAATTACCACCTTCACTCAGGGAAGTTAGAATTCTTAGCATTAAAATGGGCAATATGTGAACGTTTTAGAGACTACCTGTACCATGCTCCACATTTTACAGTGTATACTGATAATAATCCGTTGACTTATGTTCTCTCCACTGCCAAGCTCAACTCCACAGGGCAAAGTTGGGTGGCTCAGCTGGCAGATTTCAACTTCTCCATAAAGTACCGCCCTGGCAAGAGCAACACAGACGCTGATGGTCTGTCCCGGATGCCAGTGGAGATCGATCAATTCATGGAGCAGTGCACTGAAAGAGTGAGTCAAGAGGTCATCAGTGCATCTATTTAGGGACTGTTGGTGGGCCAAGACACTCCACTGGCATGGGTTACTGCAACTCAACTACAAACTCTCCAGCTGGTGAGTGATGCTGCTGTGTCTACGTCAAACAATCCGCTCACACTAAATCAGATCTTAGAAAGTCAGCGAAAAGATCCTGTAATCGGCCGAGTTCTTCAGTATAAAAGTAAGGATCAGAGACCACCGAAACAAGTATTTAAAACTGAGTCAACAGATGTGGCAAAAATTGAACATCAATGAGCATGGCATACTTTACAGAAAAGCCGGTGGAAGAGATCAGTTTGTTTTTCCAAAAGAGTATCACCAGACGATATTTAAGGAGCTTCATAAAGAAATGGGACATTTAGGAGTAGAGAGGACAGTGAACTTGATTCGGGATCGCTTCTACTGGGCTCGTTTGCAGAGGCTCATTTTGTTTTACGTTTTGGATTCCCAGAAAAGATTCACCATGACATGGGAAAGGAATTTGAGAACCAGTTAATGTACCAGCTGCAGAAGTGTTGTGAGGTGCAAGCGTCTCATACTACCTGCTATCACCCACAAGGAAATGGACAGGTAGAGTGTTTCAACAGAACATTACTGTCTATGTTGCGTACACTCACAGACACAGAAAAGACACACTGGAAAAAGTCATTGGAGAAGATGGTTCACGCTTATAACTGTACCCGCTGTGAGGTCACAAGGTTTTCCCCTTTCTACTTGCTTTATGATTGGCCCCCCGTCTGCCGATCGATCTGCATTTCAACCTACAGCCGACAGAAGGAAATGAGGATTATGCAGAGTATGTGAAGAACTGGCAAGCAAGGATGCGACAAGCTTATGAGATTGCCTCCAGAACAGCTGACAGGGAAACCTCAAGGAGTAAGCAGGGGTACAACAGGAGAATTCATGGAGTAGACCTTCAGCCTGGGGGACGAGTGCTGGTTCAGAATCTGTCAGAGAGAGGGGTACCAGGTAAGCTCCGATCATACTGGGAAAACAAAGTGTATGTGATTGTCAAAAGAAGGAGTGATGAGAGTCCAGTGTATGAAGTCGTACCTGAAGGAGGAGGTAAAATGAGAGTGTTACATCGGAATTTACTTCTCCCTTGTGATAGTTTGCCAATCGAGAAATCAGAAGCAATACCACAACCAGAGACCATGAGAAAGACAAATGTCAGGAGAAACGACAGAAAATGTTTGGAAGGGGTTCAGAGTGATGTGTCGGAGGACGAGGATTTTCAAGATGGTGAGCTGGTGTTACAGTTTCCTGCTTCCTTGAGTCAATGCCGAAATCCTGTTAGTCTCAATCCTGATGCAGAGCCGTTCATGCCGAGTGTGGAGCAGCACTGGGAATTGGAGCCACAGAGGACTGAGGAGGAGGATGCTAGAGCAGAAGAGGTGCTAGAGGAGCAAAGGGAGGAGGATCTTGCAATGCCTGTGAGACACGCAAAGGGATTAGAAGAACAAGCATCAAGTGAGAGTTAGGATGATGACTCCTTACCTGTGAACTCTTATTCTAGGAGAGAACGCCGCCGTCCCAAAATTCTGACTTAAGACTCTTTGGGTCAGCCATCTGTGGTTGAAGTTGCAATCGATAGACTAAATGTGAGTAAAGTGTCTGTAGTCCAAAGACTGTGGCGACCCTGGACAATGTTAGAAGTACCCAGGTAAACTTACACTGTTTACACACATCTTATCAGGACTTGCAGGGAAACAGATGTTTTCATGGACAATGGTAAATGTGTGCGTGAGGGGGATTTTTCAGTTGCTAAACATAAGCAACCAAGAACATTGTTGACTTACTCTATAAAGGAAACACAAAAAAATGGGAGGTAGTAGACTAAAGAATTGTCTGGCCGAAATTAAGAGTCTATTACAAAAGAGTGTTACGAATGGAATAAGTGTTTACTGTTGCTGAAGTATAATATCATTGTGTGACAATGGATAATGCAACTAATGGTTATTTTGACCTATCTTAGAGTGTATGTCAAGTATTTCGAAATCAGTCATCACTACTATTATTAAGAGTTGGATGGGTAATTAATAATGGTCAAGTCTGAAATGTTGGTAAAAATTTTTAATTTAGTAGGGAAGAGTGTAGCGCAATGATACATTGATAGATTGAATATTGCACTCCAGTAGTAGGAGCCTTAAAATACATAGATATAAATGTTAGTCTCTTAGAATGCCAGCAGGTGGCAGTCACGTTGCATGGAGGGGTTGTGACACTGTGCTCTCGCGTGAGTTTGAAGGCGGGATGTAGAATATTGTCATGCAGAATATGTGTTTAATAAGTAATAATAAACAGCCAATATGTTAATAATAGGCATGCTAATAAGCAACCAGTTATTAGTGAGAATATATCGGGGCAAAATGTCTCAGTAAGATGAAAATGCTACCATAATTGAGTAATGTTGGAAGATTTAAAACATGTCTCTTGAACATAAAAAATAAATAAATCTGCATTTATTTGATAAAATACACAGTGAAAACAAATATTGTGAAATATGACTGAAAACTACAATAACTATAACCTATTTTATTATATTTTATTATATTATATTAAAAAAATTCTGTGATGCAAAGCTGAATATTCAACATCATTACTCCAAGCTTCAGTGTTACATAATCCTTCAGAAATCATACTAATATGCTGATTTGTTTCAGAAGAAACATTTCTTATTATAGTTTCAACTGCTTACACACAAAATATTTACTTGTCACACAATTTCTGAAACCTGACACTCAAACACAAGAACCACGCACCAAATCTGCAAAACCACACATATATCATAAAACCCTTTTTGTAAAAAGCATCATACAGTTTTCTATGTAACACACAAAAATCTATCAGGAAGCATCTTGATTTCCTTTTTTGTGTGTGCAATTCACGAGTTCACACTTACATGAATGGCCTGAACCTAGAGTACCCCCCGTATAATATAAAAGTGTAAAATGAACTCTAGTGGAGGAGATGGGGTGGAGGGGGGATGCTGATAAACCGTCAATGGAGACAGGTAGGCTAATTCAGCTGTATTTATACCCTAAGGTGGCTCCACCTGTGCTAATTAGGCTAAGTATCTGACGTGCTCCTTCCGAACCTTGTTATGAAACTACATTTCACGAGTTCACACTTACATATAATTAGCTGAAGTTTTATAATGCATATTTGGCGTGCTGTCCGGGGAAGGGGCTCCGAGCTCGGGAATGGCCCGAACCTAGAGTACACCCCAAAAAGCAATAAAGGAAAGGACAGCTGCCAGACTAAGGACCCCCCCACAATAGCGTTGAAATCTGTCGGGGGCTGAAATTTAGAAAGTCAGCTGGTTGGCAGGTCGGAAGAGCCTATGTACTCCAGTGGGAGCAACTTTACCTATTTGGATAGATAGGCCCTACCGGCTGCTTGTATCGGACTACGTGATCTGGGGCACCCGTTCGGGAGGGCTCGAGCCGTTGCACGACCGGAGCACCTCACTGCATTGGAACGGATGAGCCCTACCGGCCGATAACGGAGGAGCAACGTGATTGGATAGCCCGACCAGGAGGGCCCAAGTTGCCTCGACTGGAATAGGTCACGGTGTTGGCGTACGGGCCCTACTGGCTGATGAGCCCCTGCTAGTCAGTGGGCAACCAGGGCAGATAACTGACCGAGAGGACCCATGAAGCCTCCGACTGGAGATCAAGACTCAGGACGACTGACATGTAGGTCCTCTCAGTTGAGCAAATAAACAGGCTTTGGGCCGCCGACAAAGAGGACTCTTGCAACACCCGACGGGAGATCAATACTCACGGCATCAGATGGATAAGACCTGTTTGTGGGCAGCAAGAAAAGAAAACCCAACCGGGAGCACTCTCGCCGACATCTGACACGACATCTGACACGACATCTGACATCTGACACGACATCTGACACGGGGAGCGGGAAGGGGAAAACCTGACTGCGCGGGCTCTCGCAGCATCCGATGGGAGATCAGGACTCAGAACATCGAACGGGTAAGCCTCACCAGGCGGGGGGAAAAGATTTGGACAAAGTTTGGCGGGAGGTGAAGACCGACGTCTTGCCGACGTCCGATGGGAGCTCAATACTCAAGGCACCGAATGGGTAAGCCTCCCCGACCGTAGCATGGAAAAGTAAAGTTTATGTGGCTGGGAGACTCTCGCCGACGTCCGATGGGAGCTCAATACTCAAGGCACCGAACGGGTAAGCCTCGCCGACCTTGGAAAGGAAAAGGTAAGGTTGTCTAGCCGGGAGGCTCTCGCCGACGTCCGATGGGAGCTCAATACTCAAGGCATCAAACGGGTAAGCCTCTCCGGACGTAAGACGGAAAGGGTAAAGTTGTGTTGCCCGGAGGCTCTCGCCGGCATCCGATGGGAGCTCAATACTCAAGGCATCGAACGGGTAAGCCTCGCTGACTCTAGGAGGAAAAGGTAAGGGTGTGTGGCCTGGAGGCTCATGCCAGCATCCCGTGGGAGCTCAATACTGACGGCATCGGATGGGTAAGCCTTTTTTGACCAAAGGATGAAAAAAGTTGTCTAGCCGTGAGACTCTTACCAACATCCGACGGGAGCTCAATACTCACGGCGTCGAATGGGTAAGCCTCACCGACTGTAGAAAGGAAAAAGTAATGTGGTCTAGACAGGAGGCTCTCACCGACGTCTGATGGGAGGTAAATACTCACGACATCAAACGGGAAAGCCTCTCCGAACGTAAGACGGAAAGGTAAAGTTGTATGGCCAGTATTTGGCCAGACAGTGAAGGAGGGTATTTTTTTTTTTTTGAACGGAAAAGGCAAAGGTTGGCTCAAGCGGGAGCACTCTTGCAGTGCCTGACAGGGGTTCAATACTAAGAACAATTGGTTGTCTAAAGGGTAGATGCTATGAGGATTACTTGCATAATTGTTTAACAAATCCAATGAGCTGCTTCCGATATCAAGTCAGAAAATCTTGGTGCAGTCATTGTATTTGAAAAATTAAGTGTACAAAAAATAAATTGAATTTCCTGTGCCAGTGTACCCCAAATATGTGCCATGAATCAGCGATATGGTCATTGTCAATCGTCATCTTGTCAGCAGCTGAGATCGACGATACATATCGACGATGTAATCGTGCTTGGGTGGAGTAGGAGAGAGACTCTGTTCTTGTCATGGCATGACTATTTGCTGATTTAAACCATGCAGGTGAAAGAAAGAGAGCCTATGGAATCACCGATAGTCTAAAAGAATATATGCTCTCAGATGCACTGATAAACTGATGTTAAATATAAAATTACTATATTTAAAACAGCTAGTTCATGTAATCGGGTACTACTGTCATCTCACTTGTCTTGTGAAAAATTTGCCGCATCTGCACATGGAAATTATCTATCTAAATGATCTGCAAATCGGTCAATGGTGAAAACAATAGTGGATTTCATTTAAGTTCACCAATTAAACCCTAATATGGACATAAAAGAACATGTTAAATATAGTATTCAAAACAGGTAGGCTCAAATATATTTGGAGTAAAGTTTAGTTGAAACTGATGCATTGGTCATACGCGCTCTGGGCCACGCGCCTCATGAGACCGACACAACACCACAGAAACAAGAATGAGATGCATTCTAACATAACTGTTGCATTAAACTCAGTTAGTGAGGCTTGTTTAAAATATTGCGCATACCAGATTACCTGTTAAGGTGCAATGAAATACCTTGTATCTGCAGAAGTACGTGTGTTTGTGGATTGAGACTTCTTCACCGCCTACAGGCTCATATCATCCTTGCAAGCACGGGCAAGCGTGAAATGGAATAACGGATCAGTTTGGTAGCCGAATTATAGTAGGCCACCTAATAATGATAATAAAATACATTAATAGGAGGATGAGTCTAATATCGTCTTGACTATAATCGATACGTAATACTATCACCACCACCTAGGATGAATAGGCTTTTTTTATTTTTATTTTTTTCAGAGGAGATACAGAAAAGGCTCCTGCGGGAGCAGACACTGCTGCGGCAGTGGGGAGATACGGAAAAGGGTCCTGCGGGAGCAGACACTGCTACGGCAGTGGGGAGATACGGAAAAGGCTCCTGTGGGAGCAGACACTGCTGCGGCAGTGGGGAGATATGGAAAAGGCTCCTGCGGAAGCAGACACTGCTGTGGTAGATACAGAAAAGGCTCCTGCGGGAGCAGACACTGCTGCGGCAGTGAGGAGATACGGAAAACAGAGAAGTAAAGGGGAGCATAAGAAGAGGAGGGGAGATAGCTGCTTTGGCCGCCTGCGGAGCTTGCTTCGGCTGCTGTAGTTGTTGAAAGTGAAAAAAAAAGTGACAGTGACATGAAATTCAGCCAAGTATGGTGACCCATACTCATAATTCGTGCTCTGCATTTAACCCATCCAAAGTGCACACACACAGCAGTGAACACACACACGCCATGAACACACACCCGGAGCAGTGGGCAA
The DNA here is from genome assembly GCF_963082965.1 of Carassius carassius. NCBI lineage: Eukaryota > Metazoa > Chordata > Actinopteri > Cypriniformes > Cyprinidae > Carassius > Carassius carassius. Next base: position 15,265,870 of record NC_081789.1, read on the forward strand.
CCATTTATGCTGCGGCGCCCGGGGAGCAGTTGGGGGTTCGGTGCCTTGCTCAAGGACACCTCAGTCATGGTATTGCCAGCCCGAGATTCGAACCCACAGCCCTAAGGTTAGGGGTCAAACTCTCTAACCACTAGGCCCATCTTCCCCCTCCCTGGCTGTGGGAAGAGTAGACAGGTTAGTAACATTTGATAGGGCAACCTAAAAAATGAATGCGTAGCCTACTGAGTTGCCAGCTTATCAATTGGTTGCCTAATTTGACAATTCCTTAAGCCTATGTCCACATTAGTACGTTCATGTTGGAAGAGCATCATCCCTATTGTTTTGGCCTTCCGTCCTTTTTAAACAGCCTCCAAAACGAATAAATTTGGAACACTGGTTTCACATTGTAGTATAGACTGTGGAAACGGAGGCTTCTGAAAACGATGAATATCATTTAGTCTTGTAAAACATACCAATAGACATGATTATGGCAATAACATTAATTGCAGTTATGTGCTATTCACTTCCAAGCCGTTTCTAAAGATATTTACTTGCATGCTTTTCATATTACGGTCCTAGAAAGACAACAGAATTTTACTCACACTTGCTGTACTGCGGCAAAACGAGGGTAGTGGTGTATTAGATAAATTCTAAGTGATCACGCCAGTAAATGGTGAAATATGTCCCTAAATAAATTGGTCCTGCCAGAATAATTGCATGAAACTTATGTCTGTATAATCTCAGTGAGGTTTAAACATGCACGGTAAGGCAGATAATATCTTTGGACATTTCAGTGTGGATGACGACTCTGGAAAAATGCCTTTGGCTTCGTGTTAAAAAATGGCATCGTCATCCGACAGAACTACGTCATAACCTCATTTAACAAACTTTAAGCCACCTTTCCATGGCACACAACATTTGGACACGATTGTCGCATTTCTCCCTCTAGCGGCAGTCGTGCAGAACTTTCAAACTGGTCGTGCAGCAACTGTTACCTTGGCATGTTTACCATGGTAAAATTTATAATTTTAATGAATATAATGTATGTAATGTATGAATACATCGTAACAAATCAGATGACCCCCAAAATAAAAACAGTAGGTTTTATGGGGCTAATCACGCAAATAATGGTTTAATAATTATTTATCCCATAATTATTATAAACCACCATTTTACATAAATCGTGTTTGAAGAATAATGTTAAAGTTAACAAAATATTGGTAATTCTGACCTCGCACCGATAGATTTGATTAGAGTACATCACATCTGGTCGGGCGTTCGCATACGGTCTAGTCGCAGAAGTTCAAATATTTGAACGCATCCTAGGCTCAAATCGGATCTGAAATTTCCGCATACGTATGTGATCGGAACTCCACGAAAAATCCTGAAAAATCCCTGGTATGGATCTCCTCGGTGGAAGGAAAATTGGGTCTGTGATAAGATGACAGACAGAGCGAACCGGGATGCTGATAAACCGTCAATGGAGACAGGTAGGCTAATTCAGCTGTATTTATACCCTAAGGTTGATTATCTTAAGTGGCTCCACCTGTGCTAATTAGGCTAAGTATCTGACGTGCTCCTCCCGAACCTTGTTATGAAACTACATGTTGTGTATTTGTGTGTACATTTTTGATAAAAAAAAGAGAGACAAAGTTTTGAAAATGTGTGTAAAAAATATTATCAGTGTTGAAAACAGCTGTGTATTTATTTGAAATATAAATAATTTCTAACAATGTAAAAGTCTTTCCTGTCACTTTTAATCAACTTTCTCTATCCTTGCTGAATAAATTTTTTTTATGGATTTTCATGTTCCAAACATTTTGGTTTGGGACAAGAGTAAAAAAAAAATACCACTGATGAAAGCATGGCCACCCCACTCAAAACTGCAGTTTTTGTCCCTTTTTTTCTTGATAAGAAACCCATCTATTAAGATGCGGAACCGACGTATCTCTTTATGATCACATTAAACGGGAAAATTTTCAGACGCGCACTTCAGCTCGACCTCAGTGTCAAGCGCGAGTCAAACGATTGGAAAAGCTACAGCAGCCAAATGAGCTTCAGTAGAATAACTGTGAATTGCATTTTGATGAGATGTTGTTCAGACTATATGTCAGTAAAACACCAGTCTAAGCAGCCGTTTTACTGTGTTCAAGATGCACTTTTCAACAGTATGTTGGGGCACGCTCTATATCATGTCATCATAAATAACCCACACAAGAAACTATGAGCATACATACATAGGTGCCTACTTAGTTCTGAGGTCAGCTAAGTCATAAAATTGACCAAAAAGGTGATTAAAGCTGCAAACTATGCACGTATACGCAGCACAAAAGAACGTCTCTCAAATGCATGTACTAAAATATAGAGATCACAATATAAGTCACAAACAGATATGTAGCCTATTTTTTTATTTTTTATTTAATGCACAAATAGATGTGAGCACAGTGCACTTATCCTAAAAAATATGAGAAAATGAAACCATTTAAATGCATAAAATATTTCATTTTATATTCTGGCATTTCTATCTACTGTTGACTTCCTCAGTTCACATTTTTATCACTATCTGCATGTCTCATCCATGAGTATGCAATGTTGGAGAGCAAGCATTTGGGAGTTTTGAGAAGTTGAATGAGCAATAAAGCTATAGTGAGCCCTTTTATTTAAATACTTGGAGGTGAGGAATAATACAAAAATTGTCAAATTCACTCAGTATTACTTGATCTAATTCACAAATATCTCAATTACACTTACTGTAAGTAGCAATTAATTGTACTCGGTTGTGTTTTAGGCACTAAAACAGCCCTGTACATTATAGTCAAACACATTTTTATATTGCAATAATGAAAATTTCTGTGCCACCCCAGACCACCCCCATGAAAACATCCTGGCTCCGCCACTGGCCCCTCGGCCCACTATAGACATGACATCATCACAAAAATGTCTAATAATATTTGTAAATGAGAATACAGCAAAGCTCATCTTGTTTGAAATTAATAGTCTTCTTTCCAAATATATCATAAAATTTACATTTTCCCCATGAATTACTGAAGATTCAGAGGATTTAAGGTGAAAGCTTCTTTGCAGGCAGGTTTTTTAGCAGTGATATCAAGCTGATATAAATATCTCCAACACTGCATCGAAGGGTTTTAGAATTCCATTAGTGCTGTACACCCTTTAGCCAAGAAAATAAGTTTCTGTCTAGACTCTCCACTGTTAGAAAATTGCCATCACAGGTGCGAAGCATAATATAGCTGAATTACACGGCGCTGAAAAGGAGCATGATCACAGGAGATCAAAGGTCACCAAAAATAACAACAGATTCAAATAAAGATTATTTTCTTAAATGCCACATTTAAATAATTTCTTTTTTGTGCATTCAAAAGTTTGAAAAAGCTCTGGCATTTACTCTCCCAAGCCCATCTTATTGTTTAATTTTCTCTTTGAATTACTTCTTCCTTTCACATATATTTCTCAGAGTCATTATTTCACTTAATGAATCACCATAGAAATTCATCTTACAGTCTTTCTTGCCTTGAGACAGGTATGTCACACCGATTTATATTCCCTGATAAGTATTCCAAGTCCAGTGATCCAGTTCTGTTTCAGCTCAATAGCCGAGCCTTCATGCATATCTGAATAATTACATTGTCCCTTCCGTTGGCTGGCAAAATAAAACGTTGAGCTGGAGTGTTGTCGTAAACGAAAACAATGAACATTTATAAAATTAAAATGAATTGTGCCTTGGTAATTGCCTTTTTCACCTGAAAAGGACACAACAAATTTTCTCTCAGGCTTCATTATAATTTGCAGCTGAGTGCGAGCACGTCATGACGGAATCATCATTCTTTGGACAGGCTGCCTCTCTTGCCGCTAAGTGCATCAAAATCACTGATTGGACGGATTGTTATTGCAGGTCATCTCAATCAGCTCTTCTGTGTTGAATGCTAATGAAAGGGTAACATGAAGAGAGAGAAATTGCTGGGAAGATTACATGGTGTGAAGTTGCCCCAATTTTGAATGAATCTTTTGGTAGTAAAGCTTTAAAGGGACAGTCCACTCATAAACAAAAACTTGAAATCTAATTCCAAACCTGTATGACTTAAAATACAGTGGTGGTCAAAATGATTAGAATACTAGTATTTTCATCAGCTGAAAAATGGTTTTAAGTCAGATATTTCTATATTTTGCTGTAGTGTGTAAGTAGGAACATTCATTTTGCCATTAATTGAGTTTTTTTTTTCGCACAAGGAGTCTAACAACAGCCAGTGCTCCACACAAAGATCTGATCTCACCATCATCAATTCTGTCTGGAATTACATGAAGAAAAAGAACAAACTGAGACAGACTAAATCCAGAAGAACTGTAGCAACCAATAACGGTTCTTCTATTGTGTCACTAACTTTTATTCATAAGAACGTTAAACCTGAATTACTGAAAGTAGCGAAAAAAGACACTAAAAGGCAACCGAAAATGCAGTGCAGCTCAAACAAGAGTAGATTTGCCATGCAAAAAAGCCCTTTTTTCATAAAAACACTATGCTCAGATCATCATCAAGGTTTGACAGATTGGATTCCATAAAGCTTTAAGACATTAAAGCATTTCATATGGATGTGGGATGCAGCATCAATGGGTATCAGTCAGATTGGATGCAGCATCCATAAATCGCTCTCTGGCTGTCAAATCTCCAGTCAGATGACAACCGTGCAAGTAACCCACCATCTCTGAGCCATCAGAAATTAAAAATCCTCTCTAGTGTGCCTTCTGTAGGCCAAACCTCAGTGTGCAAGCAAACCAGTCAACAGAAAGCAGATGCCTTGAGGATAAAGGTTGAGTGAACCAGGCAAAATCTGACAGCACATTGTCCTCTCCTAACCACAACTCCTCTCCCTCCTGGACTCTGAAATGTTGTTTGCCCTTGCTCAAAAAGAAGCCAGCCTGAAGGAGAGAGTAGAACGATGGTGGACTATGGTTTGGGATTGGCGTAGACTTCAGTGAACTCTGGTGGCTTTCTCTACAAATCAATAATTCAAGCAGAATCATCCAGAAAACAGTGAGAGGTAAGATCGAAATTCAGCTCCTTTTCCTTCACATTTTTTCATGAACACAGTACAACAAATAATTGCATAGAAGCAGGTCAGATAGAGTCTTCTGAAAACATCACTTGAAAGATCTTTTCAAATTGTCATATCGTCAGCCTGTGAGATTGATGATGCACAATATTATCTTGCATAGGTGAGGCAAGAGAGAGACTCTCTGTATTTGTCACAGCATAACTATTTGGTGTTTTAAATCACACAGGTGCGCGAGAGTGAGCCTATGGAAGCACCATTAATCAAAAAATATAACTTTAAACATACTGATAAACTAAAATGTTAAATATAAAAATACTGTATGTAAAGGGGTCATATGATGCTTTTTTAAAGATCATTATTTTGTGTTTGGTGTAACAGAATATTTCAAATACTGTACATTATTGTAGGTCCTCTATGCCCTGCCTCTCTCAAACCTGAGCCCTGATGCACTGCCACAGAGACAAGAATGAGATGTGTTCTAACATATCTGTGGCATTAAACTCAGTGAGGGCTCGGTTAAAATATTGAACAAATATAGGCCGTTCAGATTACTTGTTAAAGTGCAATGAAATACCTCATATCTGCAGACAATGTACGTCTGTTTGTGGTTGGAGACTCCTTCACCGTCTATACCTTCCTATCTTCCTTCGCGTACATATGTGTGAAATGCTTTGCTGAAGGGAAATAGCATGGCAATTTGATAGCCAAATTATAATAGGTTGCATAATAAAAACAATAGTTATTATTATTATAATTGAATACATCAATAGGAAAATAAGCCTAATATCGGCTTGACTATTGACAAAGACATCTGCTATCGTCGATATCTCTGACTACCGTCAATACATGATACTATTATCTATTGACACAACCCTACTTCATATAAGTACAATGCACGTCACAACACTCTTTGTAGGTCCTAAAAAAGAGGACATCACTGCCCATGGGGAAAGCAGTGTCATTTAATTCAACTAAAATTATTTTTTCGATAACTAAAAAAAATTACAAATAAATAAATAATAATAATGATTAAAATAAAATAAAAAATAAACTTAAATGGAAAGTACAAATGTTGCACCTAAATGAAATGAGATGAGATCAAAAGAAATAATTACAAAACAGCACAAACATTAACTAAACTGCGTACAAACATATAAACTAAAATGAAATAAAAAAAGATTAGAGAAAAAAAATAAAATAAAAGTGAATAATATTATGTTGCACAGAATTTAGAAAACTGAACTTTGCAGCCAATTAACATGACAGTGGTTTTTAGGGCTGTCACTTTTTATTCGATATTCGAATATGCATTCAAACATGACATGAAATATCCGTAATCGAACTATAAATAAAATATCCGGTTTTTAAAATGCCATGTGTAGTGCATTTTTTACAGTCTATCATTAGACCGTTTGTTTTTTATTTTATTCTTTGCCATCTTATCCAGTAGAGGGCACTCTAGACGTATTGTAGTGTAGGCCCATGATCAAACCACGCGAATAAAAGCTAGTAGCCAGGCACGTCTGTGCGCTCCGAACGCACCGTGGGGAACATTGTAAATAAAAAGAGAGCCGCACTTAATCCAGATCAAGTTGATAGACGGGTGTCTCTTGCAAACAATATTAAGAAATGAATTAGGCTAGGCTATATGCCTTACTACTGCTGCTGTTAAAGTTGTCACGTTATTGTTTGTGCCTGTTCTGAATTGTTTATTTTTTTCCTCTTTCATTTAGCCTAATGTTGTGAGATATGCATAGTGGCACTTCATATATAGTTGATAACCTGCTGTTTAAAACATTAAGTAAAAAAAATAATAATCCAGATAGTCCTGTTCATGACTCACTGGTAATACATTTGTGATTGAATCTCCATTAGGCTATGGTGTTTGTTTTTTTTTTATGCGCTGGGGGCAGGCACGTAGATATTGCATGATATTCGATATCCGTTCGAATTAGATTTTTCTCAAAAGTGACAGCCCTAGTGGTTTTTTATTTATATAAAATAAAAAAATCACAATTATGCAAACCTTATGACAACATACGAGAAAACTAATAAACTATTCGAAAGCTAATTCTAATAGATAATTTTCAACAGAGTAAGTTTTTTTTTATTTTATCAAAGGGGTCTACACGATACCAGATGAGGGATAAGGGTATTATTTAGTGAAACAATCGGTAATTAAAATAAAATCTCTCTCTCTCTCTCTCTCTCTCTCTCTCTCTCTCTCTATATATATATATATATAATATTATATGATTTACAAACAGAAATGCTTACCTAGCACTGCTCTGCGATGCACATCCACGATTTCACATATTACGTTATAACGTTTAAAATGTCACGCTTGACGTAGGTGGAAGTTCCAACTCAGTCAGTATTTACAAATGTGGAGAAAGAGGACTGTTTAAAAGTTGTTGTATGTTCAGTGACAATGATCATCGTATCAGGGCCACTTTTCACGTATCGACGAGGACACGAAAAGTTCAGTTCATGCTACAATCCATCAAGCTCCCTAAGGTCACAAAAGTCCTAGTACCTAGGATAGCAAGGTCCACTAAAGGAGGTAGAGCTTTTTCGCATTTGGCTCCCAAACTCTGGATTAGCCTTCCTTGATAATGTTCGGGGTTCAGACACACTCTCTCTGTTTAAATCTAGATTAAAAACACATCTCTTTCGCTAAGCATTCAAATAATGCATCTCATAATTTTGGACTGCAGTTATATTTGATCAAATGTGCATTATAATTCTTTAGCTTGTGTTAAACTAATTCATTTTACTTTGTTGGAACAGCAGCTATGATAATTATGTCTCTATTTGTTTCTCTGTTTTGCCACAGGATCTACATGCCATGGTAACTAGGATTTACACAAGCTCCAGTCTGGATCCAGAACACCTGAGAAGAGATGATGTCACCCCCTCAGAGGACCTCAGAAGATGCTATAAAAAACACAATCATGTACATACATGCTATTTATATATTATTGTAGCCCAGTTTGAACTTAATACAGTGACTTTAGCCATGTATATATTTATAAGCCACTGAAAAAGCACAAATGTCAAGGCATGTCAAATATTTTCCAGGCCCCCAAAACTCCCTAGACTTCAGAGGGTTAATCTTGGGATATGACGCATGCACGTGGTTAAAGCTAGAAGGGATACGTTTGGCGCTACTCAATCAAATCAATTTTCATTGCTGAAATTTCTGCATCTTCATGGAAAGCAGGTCATGGTTGCTTAGCAACGGCAAATGCCACTAGAGCACAAGCATAGAGATCAGGCTACAGAGTGCTTTGGAAAAAAGGAGAAAATGGCGTGCCTAGCGTTTTCCACACGTTTTCAGGTGCGACATGCAAATGTGGTTTTGTTTTGAAGAAAAAAAAAAGCATATTGATGTACTCGGTCGAGACCAACAAGGACATTTGGTGAGTCCAATGACCAAGTCCGAGACAAGTCTGAGTGCAAACACCAATGAGTACGAGACAAGTCCGAAACGACAGAAAAATGTCTCGAGTCTGGACTCAAGTATTACAGCCCTTCTACTACTAAATATTGTAGAAACTTAATTTTCTGTAAAGTTGCTTTGCAATGATTTGTATTGTAAAAAGCGCTATACAAATAAACTTGAATTTAATTGAACATGCAATTTTTTTGTAAACGCTGTTTGACTTTGCACGTTCATCTTGTAAAGACTGAGACGGTACTTCCACCTACATCATGCATGACCTTTTCAGTCGTGGATGCGCATCGCAGAGCAGTGCAAGGTGAGCATTTCTGTTTATAAAGCATATATGAAAGTTGTAAACATCTTGGATAACGTGGGTTAGTAAATTATGAGGAAATTTTAATTTGAATGCGAACTAATCCTTAAATATCAAATTTTGAGAAATGCTTAATAAATGCATTACAATGTAACTAAACTATTTAGATTTTAGCCGATTAAAACTAGGATAAAACTAAAAACAATTCAGATTATGACTAAAACTACCGTAAATGGCATTTTAGTCAAATGTCTATGTCTAAAACTAAATCAAAATTTGCTGTCAAAATGAACAATGTAATATACTGATTTGCTGTTCAAGAAACATTTATTATTCTCATCATTGCTGAAAACAGTTGTTCTGTGTAATATTTTTTTTCAGTGTTCTTTGTTGAATACAAAGTTAAAAAGAGAGCTTTTATTTGGAACAGAAATCTTTTGTAGCATACAGTAAATGTCTTTAATGTCGTTTTTTTTCAAAATAATTTCTTTAAAAAATACCCTTTCTTTGTAAAATGTGGTGTCACCAATAGAAAATATAAAACAATGATTTATTTTCACAATTATACAGGTGATAAGAGCTTTTCTGAGACATTGAGAACATGGCACCAACAACTTCACCAAAGAAAATTTATGTAAAGATTTCTGTGGTATCAATTACCTAGAGCTTTTTGGAGAGACTCTTTTAGTGAAGCCACAAGGTCAAAGAACACTTTTATGACCTAAAGTCATTCTCAACAGGCACTAACACCGCATGCAGTGAATCATGCAAAGCTTCTTCATTACTGGTCTCACAGGGGTGCTGAAATAACCGTTTATGAAGTCTTGAACCTACTCTACACCCCAGAGAGAGTGCAATCGAGTTTTCAGAGAAGAACTCTAGCGATTACATGACAACGCTCTCACACATGACAGAAAACAAAATGCATTATCAAAAAGAATCAATTAATTCGTTAAGGCAACCATTTTTGTTGTTGTTGTTGTTGTTAAAATTCATAACTTCTTGCACTGATTAAAGGGATATTGCACCTTAAATATATTATACTAAATAATGTTCTGACATCCCTTCCTCACACAAAATAAGAATTTAGTTGTTATTTCTCAAACATATAAAAATAAAAAAAAACACCATAATCACATGTATTCCTTTAAACGTAGTCAAACCTCACAGTTTTGTGGTAGCATCTCCTAACCTTTTAACAACATTCTCAAGCTCCAATGTTTCACGGTAAACATTCACAGAGACAATATTACATTTGTTTATAGTTCAACGTCAATCTCTCAACTTCACAGCCTTTAGATGGAAATAGCCTTTAGACTCCTGTCAGTCAACACAGAGGGAGGGAGCACAACAGATACACCGATCTCATCTGATTTGATCACAGCCGCAGCTTGAAGAAATCTACCTGTTCCAACACGTAAACCTTTATTTAGATGCGGGAGGCTTGTCACTGGCAGCTTTCCAACATAAAATTATAAAACCCAGCTACTATATATATATATATATATATATATATATATATATATATATATAAAGATCCAACAAAATCCAAACAAACAAGCATTATAAACAAGCAGACAGACTGTCACTGTACACGTTGTTTATGTCTGTCAGAAAGAGAATAACATTAAATTGAACATTCTGAATGTCTCTTCTTCAAGTTAAGAATTGAAAAATAACAAAAACAGTAGAAGCTGTGTATCTATAAATAGCATTTCAGCTAGAAAAACAAAACAAAACAAAACAAACAAACATTAAAACTGAACCTAATTTCCCCAAGCTTTTCCTTAGAGAATTCTAATTTCTCTCTCTTTATTCCATTCAGTCACCATTCTTCGGTTTTTACCATGTAATTCACTAACAGCGAGCAGTGGCAGCTTCAAGGAGATAAAGAATGACTCTAAATATTATCCTGCAGTGGCATCTAAAACACAATCGCTCAGTGACCGAAGTATTGTTTTTATAGATCATATGGGCATTTTCTTACTTCTAAAGATTAGGAATCACATTCCAATGTTCCTGGACGCTCAAAGCCACTCCATGGAGCTTGTTACTGGGAATAACCTTGTCAAAAGCGCACTGAGTGACTTTTCGTGTGTATATTCAGTCATCCTGAGTAGGAGACAAAGAACCACCCAGTACAAGGTCATGCATAAACATTAACTGTATTTCTGGGTAATAAGAAACAGGCTTTGGACTGATGGACTTTTTATCCCTAAGGGAAATATTCCCTGAGGAGAATACATTGTCCTTCACGTTCACGTCAGTAAACAGAAACCTCATCGAGAGGAGCTGAAGGTGACATTGGAGTGAAAGGAGAGAAAATGTGAAGATTATTGTCTCGTTATGTCATGAAAGAACAACTACGACCAAATCAGAGGTGAAAGAAAAGCCAGTGGATTTCTAAGAGGAAAATGGTCATGAGAGTTGAACTGGAGAGACAAACATGAAGCATGACCTTCTCTTCTCCACTGACATCACATCTTCTCTGCTATTTCCCTAGAAGAAGGAAATGAAGAGACCAAGCTTATTGTGATGAAGTGTTGGGCCTTGTGGGTGACAGCATTGGGAAGATTGTGTCTGCCAGCTTGCAGCCAGAAAATGCATTTTATCCGACCTCTTGACTGAACTGGACTTTGAATATCAGTCCTTCTCTCATCAAAAAAGTATGATTTCCTTCTTTTCTTCTTCACGGCGTGGAACGGTCTCCCACGACTACATTTTATTTTTTCATAAGGACATTAAAAGAATGATCGAGGGCTTCTGAATCGCTGAATATAATTGATGTTCTTTTTGCAAGTATAATTCGCCATTGGCTCCATTGAATTTCTCAGTTCATGCAGAGTTCAGATCTGTAGTTTTTGTCTTAGCACAAGGAGTTCAGTCGTCTTTTCGAGTGACAGGGTTTGATTAAATCTGTTTTCCGCTGGAAAAAGAAAGACAGCTGTGACCTCCCTGTGAAGATCACAGTGATAACAGAAAATACAATTCTACAATAAAAAAAATAAACTGTCATTGTACTATTTTATCACAAATGGCAAACAAACACAAATATAGACAAACGTGAATAATGCAATAGCACATAAACTGTACTGCTTCTTTTGTACATTGTAAAGGCAGTAAACAATATGATTGCTGTCATTGTAGGAATTTTAAGTCATCACATTCCAGCAGTGTATTGTGGGGAAAAAATAAAAAATACGATTGTCATGCGCATCTCGTCAGTAAAGCCAGTTCTGTGGTTAACAGAAAATCTTACATCAATGTTTAAGAAAAACATCAATGTTTCAGGAGTTTAATACACAGAATTGGACGTACTGTATGCTTATTAGAGAATCGTAATTTGAGCTGATGTATATGCTTTTCTTTGTTATTATTTTTTAATTAACTTTTTTTTAACCATTTGTTAGATGCAGTGTTTCCTGTAGTTATGCAAATATTTGAATTTCAGATCAATCTCAAAGTAAAACGCAGTACTAAAGTCTGATTTTGTGGTGGATGTGTTAAAATTTGTTCATCTTAATTAATCTGAAAATCTGACAGTGTTGAACACTACTGTAAGGTTAACCCTGCGAAAATGTTTGAAAATGATTAACAGTTGAAAATAAACATACATTAGAAATTTAGAAAAGTAATCAAATAGTCATTAAAAGTAATCAGTTACATTACTTTAATAAAGTAATTGAAAAAGTTACACTACTATTACATTTTAAATAGGGTAACATTTCCAAAGTAACCTTCCCAACACTGTATATATATACACACACACACACACACTTGCCAGCCAGCCACACATGGCAGCAACACAGTGCATCTAGATGTGGTGAAGACGACCTGCTGAAGTTCAAACCGAGCATCAGAATGGGGAAGAAAGGGGATTCAAGAGACTTTGAATGTTGAATGGTTGTTGGTGCAAGACGGGCTGGTCTGCGTATTTCAAAAACTGATGATCTAATGGTATTTTAACACACAACCATATCTAGGGTTTACAAAGAATGGTCCGAAAAAGAGAATATATTCAGTGAGCGGCAGTTGTGTTGACGAAAATGCCTTGTTGATGTCAGAGGAGAATGGGCAGATTGGTTAGAGATGATAGAACGGTAACAGTAACTCAAATAACCACTCGTTACAACTAAGATATGTAAAATACCATCTCTGAATGCACAACACACTGAACCCTGAAGCAGATGAGCTACAGCAGCAGAAGACCACACCGGGTGCCGCTCCTGTCAGCTAAGAACTGGAAACGGAGGCTACAGTTCACACAGGCTCTTCAATACAATAGAAGATTGAGAAATCGTATGGAAAAACGTTTGCCTGGTCTGACGAGCCTCGATTAAGCATCGTTTAAACACCACAGCATACCTGAGTATTGTTGCTGACCATGTCCATCCCTTTATGACTACAGTGTATCCATCTTCTGATGGCTACTTCCAGCAGGATAGTGCACCATGTCACAAAGCTCAAATCATCTCAGACTGGTTTCTTGAACATGACAATGAGTTCACTTTACTCAAATGGCCTCCAGAGTAACCAGATCTCAATCCAATAGAGCAGCTTTGTGATCTGGTGGAATGGGAGATTTGCATCATGGATGTGCAGCCGACAAATCTGCAGCAACTGCATGATGCTATCATGTCAATATGGACCAAAATCTCTGAGGAATGTTTCCAACACCTTGTTGAATCTATACCACAAAGAATTAAGGCAAATTATTTTTTTATTTTTTTCATTCGTATGACATGTACTGACACCAATTGTGAGTCTCCCATGTTTCTTCGTTATTTGCTGCCTGTAGAGCATTCCAAATCCTTCTAGGCAGTAGGCAGCAGGGCATGTATCTAGATTTCATAACAGGGATTATGCACAATGAATGCAGCGTCACACCACAGTGGCCGCTGAGAACAGAGCTGTCCGTCTAAAGCCACAGTGAAAATGAGTTTCCTTTCACCACTCCATACTCATTTCAACATGTTACAACCCATCACCTACTCTGACAGCATACAGTACACAACAGGGCTGCGAAGAGCATGTGCTGCTTTCACAGAGCCACTTGAGAAGTAGATGAAATGTTGTCTAGAGTCAAAGTTAACTGAATCACACTGAACTGAATGAATTCTGCATCCTGACAGCTGTTGTTGCCATGAGGTGAATGTATACACGTGTAATTTTTCTCCCAAAATGTACTTTGGCAGGAGGCTTGTCATAATACTCGGGCGTCATGCTGTTCCCAGACACCATAAACTTAGAATGGGTTCTCTCTAATTAGTTTTTTCCCCAAGATTCAGTTCTTTTTCTGCAACAGTAATATGGCTAATGAAATTGTAGTTTCAGCCCTCCTAAATATACACTAGTGATTCTGATCTGTTACCACAGGAAATATACACTGCAGGAGATGAGGGGAGCACCCTGTGGCATTCTGTCAAATTATAACACAGCTCTCAAACAGAACCACAAAAAAACAAACAAAACCATCATACTCCACGAATGCATGTATAGAGAAGGCTTTATCAAAGATGAGTAGGGGAAAACATGTTAAATATTTTCATGTCTTCAGTCTCAACTGCTTTTGCCTGTCGAGATCAGTAAAAAAAATGCTCCTAGAATTTCAAATGAGATCATTTTGTTTCCTCCCGCTTTACCCAAAGCATCTTCAAAGCATTCATTTATTTTAAAGTATACGTTTATTTGCATGCACATTCCCTGGGAATCACACCCACGGTAAAAATGGCAGGCAAAATTTGTCCACCTTCCAGTAAATGAAATTCAATAAGGAAAATTTTACTATATACTGTATATAGTAAAATATATAAAAATATATAAATAACGCATGTTAAAAATAAATAATAGTGCTGTTAAATGATCCAAAATAAAAGTTTTTGTTTACATAATATATCTGTGTACTGTGTGTATTTATTGTGTATATATAAATATACATGCTTGTATATATTTCAGAAATGTTTTACATATTATATAAATAATACATATGTATGTAAATATTTAAAATGTTATAATATAAATTCATCAATATAAATATATACATGGAACTTTATAGAAGTTTTTTTTACAAATATATACTGTATGTGTGTATGTTTATATAAACATAATAAATAAACACAGTATATACTCATAAATTATGTAAACAAAAACTGATATATTGGAAGTGATTAATCACTTACTTATAGGGGGACTTCAATGCCCACATGGGCAACGACAGTGACACCTGGAGGGGCGTGATTGGGAGGAACGGCCCCCCCTGATCTGAACCCGAGCGGTGTTCAGTTATTGGACTTCTGTGCTAGTTACAGCTTGTCCATAACGAACACCATGTTCAAGCATAAGGGTGTCCATCAGTACACGTGGCACCAGGACACCCTAGGCCGTAGGTCGATGATCGACTTTGTGGTCGTTTCATCCGACCTCCGGCCGTATGTCTTGGACACTCGGGTGAAGAGAGGGGCGGAGCTGTGAACCGATCACCACCTGGTGGTGAGTTGGATCCGATGGCGGGGGAGGAAGCTGGACAGACTCGGCAGACCCAAACGTACTGTGAGGGTCTGCTGGGAACATTTGGCCGAGTCTCCTGTCAGAGAGATCTTCAACTCCCACCTCCGGCAGAGCTTCGACCGGATCCCGAGGGAGGCTGGAGATATTGAGTCCGAGTGGACCATGTTCTCCACCTCCATTGTCGAAGCGGCCGCTCGGAGCTGTGGCCTTAAGGTTACTGGTGCCTGTCGAGGCGGCAATCCCCGAACCCGGTGGTGGACACCGAAAGTAAGGGATGCCGTCAAGCTGAAGAAGGAGTCCTATCAGGCCTGGTTGGCTTGTGGGACTCCAGAGGCAGCTGACAGGTACCGGCAGGCCAAGCGGATTACAGCCCGGGTGGTTGTGGAGGCAAAAACTCGGGCCTGGGAGGAGTTCGGTGAGGCCATGGAGAAGGACTATCGGTCAGCCTCGAAGAGATTCTGGCAAACCGTTCGGCGCCTCAGGAGAGGGAAGCAGTGCCCTACCAACGCTGTTTACAGTAGACGTGGGGAGCTGTTGACCTCAACTGGGGATGTCGTTGGACGGTGGAAGGAATACTTCGAGGATCTCCTCAATCCCGCTGTCACGTCTTCCATTGAGGAAGCAGAGGCTGAGGGCTCAGATGTGGACTCGTCCATCACCCAAGCTGAAGTCACCGAGGTAGTCAAGAAACTCCTCGGTGGCAAGGCACCGGGGGTGGATGAGATCCGCCCTGAGTACCTCAAGTCTCTGGATGTTGTGGGGCTGTCTTGGCTGACACGCCTCTGCAGCATCGCGTGGTAGTCGGGGACGGTGCCTCTGGGATGGCAGACCGGGGTGGTGGTCCCTCTTTTTAAGAAGGGGGACCGGAGGGTGTGTTCCAACTACAGGGGGATCACACTTCTCAGCCTCCCTGGGAAAGTCTATGCCAGGGTACTGGAGAGGAGAATCCGGCCGATAGTAGAACCTCGGATTCAGGAGGAACGGTGTGGTTTTCGTCCAGGCCGTGGAACACTGGACCAGCTCTATACCCTCTACAGGGTGCTGGAGGGTTCATGGGAGTTTGCCCAACCAGTCCACATGTGTTTTGTGGATTTGGAGAAGGCATTCGACTGTGTCCCTCGCGGCGGCCTGTGGAGGGTGCTCCGGGAGTATGGGGTCCGGGGCCCTTTGCTAAGGGCTATCCGGTCCCTGTACGACCGGAGCAGGAGCTTGGTTCGTATTGCCAGCCGTAAGTCAGACTTGGTTCCGGTGCGTGTTGGACTCCGGCAGGGCTGCCCTTTGTCGCCGGTTCTGTTCATGATTTTTATGGACAGAATTTCTAGGCGCAGCCAGGGGCCGGAGGGGGTCAGGTTTGGTGACAACACGATTTCGTCTCTGCTCTTTGCGGATGATGTTGTCGTGTTGGCCTCATCAAGCAAGGACCTTCAGCATGCACTGGGACGGTTTGCAGCCGAGTGTGAAGCGGCTGGGATGAGAATCAGCACCTCCAAATCCGAGGCCATGGTCCTCAGTCGGAAAAGGGTGGCTTGCCCACTTCAGGTTGGTGGAGAGTTCCTGCCTCAAGTGGAGGAGTTTAAGTATCTTGGGGTCTTGTTCACGAGTGAGGGAAGGATGGAACGGGAGATTGACAGACGGATCGGTGCAGCTTCTGCAGTAATGCGGTCGATGTACCGGTCTGTCGTGGTGAAGAAAGAGCTGAGCCGCAAGGCGAAGCTCTCGATTTACCGGTCAATCTACGTTCCTACTCTCACCTATGGTCATGAGCTTTGGGTCATGACCGAAAGGACAAGATCCCGGATACAGGCGGCCGAAATGAGCTTTCTCCGCAGGGTGGCTGGGCGATCCCTTAGAGATAGGGTGAGAAGCTCAGTCACCCGGGAGGAGCTCAGAGTAGAGCCGCTGCTCCTCCACATCGAGAGGGGTCAGCTGAGGTGGCTCGGGCATCTGTTCCGGATGCCTCCTGGACGCCTTCCCGGGAAGGTGTTCCGGGCGCGTCCCACTGGGAGGAGACCCCGGGGGAGACCTAGGACACGCTGGAGAGACTATGTCTCCCGGCTGGCCTGGGAACGCCTCGGTGTCCCCCCAGAAGAGCTGGAGGAAGTGTCTAGGGAGAGGGAAGTCTGGGGTTCTCTGCTTAGACTGCTGCCCCCGCGACCCGGCCCCGGATAAGCGGTAGAAGATGGATGGATGGATGGGTGATTAATCACGATTAATTGTTTGATAGCACTAATAAATAAATATACAACTTTTTGATATCTAAACAATTTTTTATGTTTAAGGAATTCTTTCTGCTTACCGAGCCTGCATTTATTTGATCCAAAGTACAGCAAAAGCCATAATATTGTGAAATATTTTTAATTTTAATAATTTTTCTATTTGAATATATTTAAAAATGTAATTTCTATCTGTGATTTCAAACTGAATTTTCAACATCATTACTCCAGTCACATGATCCATGGACCATCTCACAGATGACCAACAAAAAGTCCTTGGTCACAGTCTAACATCACACAAAAGCTCTAACAAAGTATCAAACATTTTACAAATTCAGAACACAAACAGTTTCCTTCAAGTGATGCAGCTCTGTGTAAAGCTTTTAAACATGATCTGAAGTCTTGTATACATGTGAACTGTGGTATGACTCCGAGGCATGTCTCAGGAAGCACTCTAGCGATCACCTCATACAAGACACTGCACTCTCCGGCTCCTCTGAGGACCGCACAAAGGGGCAAAGTTTCCACCGTCCCATTTTCCAGCAACCATGCCTTGGGCCAGCTCTGTGAGAATGCTTTTACAGTCATCTCTTTGGCCAACAACACTGCAATATTTCTCTTGTATGAAGCACATAGTGATTCTGGGACTAAAGCAGGAAAACTAAACTGATTCAGATATATTAAGTAGGGCCCTATGATTTCAGCGATGTGGAAAACACAGGTGGAATTATCCACTTATAAAAACAGAATTGAAAATTATTGCAATCAAATCACGATATGGACTAGTATTTGTAACTATTAAAAATTAAATATAGTATGATCCAAAAGTCAGAGACCACAATAAAAAATCTGGTATTCAAAATTTAATATGAACCTGGAACTTTTATTATTATTATTATTATTATTATTATTATTATTATTATTATTGTTTTAAAGTAAATTTTTCATTCAACTGTTATGTGAATAATAAACCTTATTTTGTGATTGAAAAAAAAAGAAAAAAGATAAAGGATAAGAAAATAAAATAGAAGTCTTCAAATAGTAGTCTCAGATTTTTTTTTGACCCACTGGATTTATTCTTAAAAGGTGATATCAGCGACTTTGGTACATAAAATAAAATAAAAATACGATACAAATACAATTATTTAATATTAATTTAATTTTTATTTTATTCTATTTTTTATAGAAAAAAAAATAAAAAAATAAAAACGCATAAAATATAATAAAATTTAAATTTAAATAAATCAAATTAAAACTAAAATAAAAAAATAAATATTATAAAAATGAAATAAAATAAAACAAAGTAAATTAAAATTATATAAAATAAAATAAAACACAAAATAAAATTAAATAAAACAAAGTTAAATTAAATAAATGTTCTATTTTTAAATTTTTTTAATACATTTTTTATTTTATTTTTATACATTTTTATTCTTTTTAATTTCATTTATATTAAAATTAAATTAAATTAAAAATAAAATAATATAAAAAACTGATTGACTAAAAGACATTGATTAAAGTAGCCTACTTTCACAAAAAAAAAATACAAAATGAAATGTAGAAGTTCAAATAGGCACTTCAGAAAATGTGGTCATGACATCATAGTATAGTGTGCAATTGGGGAGATGTATTAGAAGGACATTTGTGCTTGCATTTGTTTCCCTGCACTGGAGCTAAGACAATGGTCTGTGAACGATAATGTGAACACTCAGCAGAGACAGACCTACAGGAGAGAACAAAGCAATGCCATTCATTTTAAATTCCAGATCAGCACACCTCATCTGGGGAACATGGAATAACCTTGCGATGGGTCATTGATCTTTGAAGCTGAAAACAGAATGAGAGGCAATTCAAATCTACAGGTTTTTCTTTTACAGGAATTATTTTCTGAATGAATGAAATCAACAGCATAACTGCAACCATCAATCAAACGAGGACCGCAATCTGCTCTGAATGACAACCTTTTTGCGTAATTAGGAGACAGAGAGCTCTTGAGAAAAGTTTTTTTTCTTTTCTTCTCCTCAGTCGCTCACACACATGCACACTTGAACACCCCAGCATGCTCAAACCACTGTGATTTCCTCACTTCCAAGTGCATCTGCATGAGGTTTGAAATCACACCCATAATGCTTCTCCCATCTGCTTGAGCAATATATTCAAGAAACATATTTCACAGGCCTCATCAAATTCTCTGATGGCTGAGCCAAGGGACATAACAATGCAAATCTACTTGAGTTTAGGCGTGCTGAAATGCTCAGAGGCTGATGGAGCAAGTGGTTCTGTTCAAACAGCTTGACAATACACGGATTTTGTGCTTTATTAGTTTCAGTTTTGAATCCTAGTATTATGCAGCATTAGGACTTTCAATTGTTATTGGGACCAACAGATGTAGATATTGAGTATAAAATGCTTTAGGAAGCAAAAATCATAAATGGCATCACTTTAATATCTTAATTGTTTTTCCTCAGACGGCAATTATATACTTTTTTTCTTCCAAGTAGAAACTAAAAACCTTATATGTTCTCTAGAGTTTTCGATTTTAACTTTAATGTCAATTCAACCACATATTGAAAAAAAATATTAAATGATCAATTATTAATTCATCCTAATTCATACAAAAAAAAAAAAAAAAACGGTTGAACAGTGAAATGGAGTTGTTACCATAAAATATATTTCCATTTGTATTATATAAAAACAAACAACAAAAAAACAAACAAAAAACAAGATGATGTTACACTATTTATTTATTTTATTTTATTTTTACAGTTACAGTCACCTAGATATTTTTTCACCTTGATATTTTTACTTTTTAATTCAGGAAAAGATGCTCATCACAGAAGTTGAGCCTCATATTTCATTGACCCATATCATGTGTAAACCTAGTGTTAAAGGCTTTAATCAATGGCTCAGTTTGTGGCAGCGTTTACGTCTGTTGGGGTCTTCCTAAAAAAATGGCAGCAAGCCATTATGAGAGGCTGAGCAGGTTAGACAGCCGCAGTGCCTGCTCAGTGATATGAGGAGACCCGAGCAGCTCGGCCAATGACCCCGACCAGCAAACACCATCTGCCTTTCATCCCATCTCCCACTCACAATCACGACTCACTCCTCTCTCTCCTGAGCTCCCTGGCAGGAGCTCCCTGGTCTCTCACTGTCCCTCTCAAGGGAGATATATGAACTGTCCAGCATTTTCCACCTCACAGGACCCCACTGACCTGTGACTGTCATGTCATACCAGCTGCTGCTGTGGTAACATCAGGCTAGAAGAAGTGTGCTGGAGATGATTACACAAGGACAACGACGGCTCGGCCTAATGTATATAAATCTATGATGTGCACCAGCGGCTTCAGTGAAGATCACTCAGGTAAAATACGAGGGTAAATGGACCCAGTACACAGCTGCTCCCTGCCCTCCTGCAGTGTCTCTTTCTTGTCATTTAGTGTTTATCTAAAGAGACTAAAGGTAAAGTCACATTACCTGCTGTAAAGTTACATCTGTTCAGAGATTTCAGTAGAAATCTTTGCAATCTTTTGACCCCTCAGGTCATCCAAGATGTAGAAGAGTTTGTTTCTTCATCAGAACAGATTTGGAGTAATTTAGCATAACCTCACTTTCTCACCAGTGGATCCACTGCAGTGAATGGGTGCCATCAGAATGAGAGTTCAAACAGATGATAAAACATCACAAAAATCCACACAACTCTTAATGCCTTTGGGAGTTAAAATCTGTGTATTTGTAAGAAACAAATCTATTACTATGGATAAAAATCTATTACTATGGATATATCCGTGTATATTTCTCTCATGATTCAGAGATGACTTTTTCCTGGAGGAAGCAATATGATGGACAGAGGACTCTTTTTTAATCAAAGAAATAAAGTAATACATGATGTTTTTATCATTCTGACGGCACCCATTCACTGCAGAGGATCCACTGGTGAGAAAGTGATGTTTTGCTAAATTACACCAAATCTGTTTTGATGAACAAACAAACTCATCTACATTTCGGATTGTCCTGAGGGTAAGTAAATTCATTCTAATTTTTGGGTCAACTAAATTTGTCTGCATTTGGCTATGAAATGTGCATCATATTATAAATATAGCCTTAAATTCTATCATATTTTTGACAGATATTATGACTGCCAAGCTTTTAACAAGACAACATCACACAAACTAAATCAATTATGTGCCATTATCATAAATCTACTCAGATAACACTGGCCAAATGGCATGCCATTTTATTTTTACCAGCTCTTGGATAGCAGCTCCATAGTTGCATTGTGGGCTTTAGATTAGGTTTTTGTTGTTCCTATTTCGTTACCACTATGAGTACCAGCTGAGAGGTGTTTGGCAAAAACACTTTTGCTTTCCAGTTGCACAATGTGCATTACAGGTGGCAGATGGATATGACAAATGAGCACCCTGGCAGGAGAAAGTGTGTGTATCTGCACATGTGTCTGAGAGAAAGTGTGTGTGTTCAAGTGAAATAAAAACAGGTTGTTGTGGACATAGTCTGAGAAAGTGGCTTTACTTTCCAAGCACGTTATTATGTATATATGCACACACACACACACACACACACACACACACACACACACACACACACACACACACACACACACACACACACACACACACACACCACAGCATGCAGCTCACACAATATAAATCTGTAATAAAAAACAGATCTGTAAAGTCACGAGAAATAGTCCCCCCCCACCCCAAATTAATTTATAAGGAATTTATATTTTTTTATTTGTATTGTATTGTATTTATACTTCAATTTTAATTAGAATTTACCTTAAGCTTTTTTGTTCTTATAGATTCAAAATATCTATAATTAACTTGTAGGCTACAGTGTCTTTTGTAAATGTTGTTCAGGGAGCCTAAAACTTTAAATTACTTCAAACAGAGCTGCCAGCTTTTGAGTTCAGGCTGGAGTGAGAATTATTCAGGAATAATTAACAAGCCTGCAGTTTAGTACACTATCAGTCAACCGTTTTGAACAGTAGATTTTTTTAATGTTTTTTTAAAGAATACTCACCAAGCCTGCAATTTATTTGATCCTAAATACAGCAAAAGCCGTAATATTGTGAAATTAGCATATTTTTACTATTTAAAATAACTGCTTTCTATTTGAATTTATTTTAAAATGTAATTTATTTCAAAGCTGAATTTTTGGCATCATTGATCCAGTCACACAATTCTCAAGAAACATTTTATTATTATTATTATTATTATTTAAAATAGTTGAGTAAAAATGTTTCCAGGATTCTTTTAATGAATAGAAAGATCAAAAGATCACCATTTATCTAAAATAAAAAAGCTTTTTTAACATTTAACATTTAACATTAAACATCATAGCATTTAAAACCTTGGAGTCAGTATTTTTTATTTTATTCATTTTTTGGTGGGGGTGGGGGATTAAATAAATTAATACTTTTATTTAACAAGGAAATTTTAATTTAAATTGACTTTCCTCAAGTTACTTGAGAAAAAGCAGGATTCGTATGGCATGATCCGTCATGCTACTAAAAAGCTCCAAAACTGTGTTTATCTTTTGAAATTCTTAATAAAATTTTAATGAATAATTTGAAGATATATTAGAAATGATTTTACAGCAATTGTTGAGATTTGCATTCAAGATAGCAATCTTCAGACTTTTTAGTGTACAAATGCCTACAATAAAATAGTTGAAGGACAAACTGATGTTTCATGCTGGCTTCTGGTTTTATAAGTACCATAAAAATAAAAAAACTAGTCACCATAAAACTTCCCGTGAGCTTTTATATTTCCATGGCTTTCCTGGCCTGAAAATCACAATTTGAAGATTTTTCATGACAGGAGGAAGTCTGTGAAATCATTATGGATGCATGGCTTCACACTTAAAGCTGACTTTTAGCCAAGCTCCTGTGATTTCATTCAAACTACAGTGCAAGCAGGACTGCTAAGAGAGTTATTTTTTCCAACCAAACCATACATTAGTCTTCTTTCAGTACTGATTATGGTGGTGGCTTATGGATCTGTCAGGAGGAGCAGAGAGTCAGGCTAGTCATTTGTTACCTGTAGAGATTATGGCTGGTCAGACTCGTTCACACTTGCGTCGCACGTCCTGAATGTTCACGGGACATTAAAGCGGCAGTTCATCTGTAACGAATGCATCAGGCACACAGGGCTGCTGTTATCACATCATCATTAGCATCGCCTACTGTTTCCCACGGATTAGCATTAACCATAATGCTCTGAGAGTGCATTCAGTTTATACTGTATATGCCCCTTTCCTACCTTCCAAATAATATTTTGTCTTAGGACAGGAGTATTCAACTTTCAGAGGCCCAGAAACCTCACCACTCAGATTTTCAATAAACCCATAACACCAAATATAGAAAGTAAATAAATAAATAAATAAAAAATAAGTAATTAAGTACATTTATTAATTACAAATTTATTAATCATTAATACTGATGTATGCTTATTTAAATAATACAATTACATCTCTAATGGTTTCTATGCAAAAACTATAAAACATTTTGACATGTTTTGTGTTCTAACATTTTTACCAGTTAAATTTTAACCCAAAATTTCCTAATGTATTAGATTAATTAATTTATATTATGATATAATACAAATATTCATTATATATATTTTTTCATATTTAAATATATATAAAATAATATAGATTAAAATAATGTAATAATAATAATAATAACAATAAATCAATAAGTTAAGTAATCATTTAAATAAAAACATTACGTCTCTAATCGTTATGACTATGATACATCTTAACACGTTGTGTTCTACATTATCTAACAGTTCCAAGTTTAACCAAAGATCTAATAATTTCATATTATTTATTAATTTCAGTATTTTATAACACACAAACAATACAAATGTATTATATTCATATTTCAATCAATTTCAAATAATTAGAATACATATTTCACAATTTACTTATTAATAATTAACATTTATTTTCAGGATAATTTAAAAAAAATGAGTACATCTCTAATGGTTAATATGCGAGAACTATAAACATTTTGACATGTTATGTATTGTGTTCTAACATTTGTAAAAGTTTAAACAAAAAATTCTACATATTTTTTTTCTAATATCTAATGGATTAATTAATTGATATTATAAGATTATATTTATTATGTTACAAATAAATCATATTTATACATACATTTTAATATTTAACAAAATAAAATATATATAATAGATTAAACTAATGTAATAGTAATAAATCATTTATTTAAATAATAATTGTATTATTATTACATCTCTAATGGTTATGTAGAGACTATGATACATTATGATGTTATGTTCTGTTCTGGTTCTGGTTTTAACCAAAGATATGTAATAATTTATATTATAACAATAATTTATAACACATACATTCAAATATAAATATTTGATAATTTATATTTGAATGTATGTGTTATACCATAATATAAATTATTGTTATAATATATATATATTACATTTATTACATTCATATTTCAAATATTATATTATTATTATTTAGTTTAGAATAATTATAATGTACATTTAACAATAAATTTAACAATAATTAACATTTATTTTAATAATAATGTAAATAAAAATATTACATCTCTAAAGGCTAGTAGGCAAGAACTATACATTTTGCGACATGACATGAAACATTTCTCACAGTTTTAAGAGCTCAGCTACACACATATGCAAAAAGAAAACAAATAACAAATAACAACCTTGCAACATATAATCTGTCATCACATTTTCCAAGTGCTGAAAATCATCTCAAGTCTACAGACTCTAAAAACCTTGTGCTGTGCATGTAAGAGTTCTTCTCAAGAGGAAGCGGTTTGATTTCTTTTTACAGGACAGCCAAAAGTACATCTATTACCTTCTCAAATAGGCTGAATTGTGTAGGGTTAGGGTTATCGTTTATCATTTCTCCCTCTCTGTACTGTCTAGTACTCTTCACAGACAGACAGCATTACAGTCAGATTAATCACAGATATACGAGACAGTCTGTCTGTTAACCCACACAAAGAGAGCTAACTCCACTCTGACATTGCCTTAAATGAGACTGAGAGATGTGTGATGCGTAAATGAATTTTTCAAAGCTATGAATGCATTTCACTGAGTCAAAGGCTAAGTGTTTACCAAATGTGCTAAAGTAACAGCTCATATTCACACATCTGCATGTGAGTTTCCTTAATTGTTCAGACTTACATTTAACTTCATTGCCAGCAAATTACGAATCATTCAGTCATGTCAGAAAAACTTGTGATGAGCTTGAAGGTCACAAAGTAAAAAGAGACCAGGCAGTTCATTAGGAAACATTACATGTTCACCGCCTCCCAGTTGTTAAATCTCCCATTGTAATGTTTTAATCTTTTCATCCATTTAAATCCTCTCATTATAACTTTCATCATTCATCTTATCAAATCTGATACTGCACAGCAATGTAATAAGACCTTTAAGGCATCACAGAAGAATCTATTGAAAAATCTGAATGTTATCTAACGGAACAAAATCTTTGTTGCAATGGACTAGACTGCTCTGTCTAAAATAATGTAAATGCATTACTTTGTGTTAAATATTTCACGGACTCACACATGTTATGCCTAAAACCAGATGTGGTTTTCTCAGATCGCACATTTGTTCAGCAGTTTGTATCTCTCAGGAAGGCAGGATCAGGATGTAATATCAGAAGGGTGTGAAGATATGCACAAATATGCAACCATGTCAACCTGCATTTTCTGAGACTGTGAAAATCACTGAGAAAAACATCAGTTTTTATCTCCTCACTGTACGGAATGGAAATTTCCTACTTTTAAGCGGAGAATGCCAAGTCTTTACAAGCTGTTCCAAGAGTCCTGTAAAGAAACCACAGCAGTTTCTGCACATCGCTGCCAGGACGTAAATACAACTACATGGGAAAGGAGGGCTATGAGGTAAGCAATGTCTCCATGTACTTGAGGAATGTTTTTCTAAGATTTCCCCAAGGCTTTTTCTGCCATTCATGATTATTGGATCATTGGATTACACATATCTTGCTGATGAAATTTCGTGATATTTCTACACTCTGAAAAACGCTGTTCATTTTTTCTACCCAACTGCTGGGTTGAGCCTGTTGGGTCATATATTGGGTTGTTTCTTTCAGTGTTGGGTAGTTTTTGTGTAACCCAGCTGTTGGTTTAGTGGCTGGGTCAATCTCACTGACCAGTGAAACGATACACTATTTTTTTTATTATGATAAAATATGCTTTCTATTCTCAGTACTGCATGTTTATGGGCAGTTTATGGAGTGAATCAATGCATCTTTATGTTACAAGTGAAATGTAAGGCAGCGGTCTATATACGTTGGCTATAGTTTAATTATGAAACTATGTTAAAATTAGTTATGAGTTCAATAAAACAACCTGCAGCATTATTATTATTTACAGAAATGAATACCTTTATTCTGCAAAGATGCTTTAAATTGATCAAAAGGCATTAAGAAACAGTATTTTACATTTTTACAAAACATTTTTACAGTATTACAAAAGATTTATTTTTCAAATAAACACCGTTCATTTGAACTTTCTATTTAAATAATCATGAGGAAAATATTATCATGCTTTACCCAAAAATATTAAGCAACACAACAGTTCTCAATATTGGTAATAATAATAAAAATAAACATTCCTTCAGCACCAAATCAGCATATTAGTGTCGCAATTCAGTGAGGACAGCAAGGCATGAGGAAACGAGGAGTTCTTGAATATCACAGCTTTTAAATGAACTGTAACTCCGTGAATACTCAACGAAAATACATGAGAGAGATATCTATAGAAAGCTTGACATGTCTATTTTTAAACTAAACAAGTGCCGCCGAAAACAGATATTCTGTGATAAAGTAATCCATATGAAAACAACGCGATGTCTGTTTTTCATGTCTCCCTTCATTATATCTAATGTGACCACGCCCCCGCGCCGAACGCGCTATTCAGATTCAAACTGAAGCGCGCAGCTTGAATACGCCCATAACAGAAGAAAAAGCAGCAAGACTGTTCAAGTTTTTTTTTATTTTACTGTTTGCTTCGCGATGAGAGGAATAACACATAATTCACCCCAAAAAGATGTGATGTGGTTGAGGATTTGAGAAATGGATTTCCTCAGAAAAAAAGAATGAAGCACTTTATTCAGCAGAGATCATAAACATGAGTAAGTCTCTTTTTATTTATTTATATACTTGTACTAGTTTTCACATAACGTGTAAAGGTTTTACTAGCTCATTATGCGGCCCTTTGTCTTCTCAGGTGTAAATCACAATGATATTCTTGGTAGTTGACGCCTACTCGCATATGACTTTTACCAACAAAAAGTGTCTTAGAAAATTTAAATCAATATATTGTTTTCTGTGAGTGAGTAAACAAGATGATTTTCACATCATTTAGAAAGAAAAATTCTAGGCTACAAGCTCCAGTTCTCAAAAATCCCGGGAACCATTGTTCTTTATGTGTTTTTTTGCCTTATTCAAGCGTTTTAACAATTTTAGTTTTTCACTAACCACGCATATTTTTTTTCTCAAAAACACAATCATGTACATACATGCATTTCACATATTATTACAGCCCAGTTTGTGCTGATTACAGTGAGATTAGTCTTTACCCATTTAGATATTTATAAGAAACTGAAAAAAGCACAAATGTCAAGGCATGACAAAACTTCTCCAGGCCCCAAAAATACCCTTAGACTCCAGAGGGTTTTAACCTAACTGGAGTCGATTAACGCATATACGCGTTTTGAGTCATTTTCTCCTGATAACCCCGAAAAGAACTTAAATTACACTTTCAGTTTTAATCGTACAGATAAGAGCAATACATCAATCGAATCTGTAAAGGGTCTACTTTTTTTTGGATACAGACATAATAACAACAAAACTTTGTGCACTTATAAAATAAAGATAACAAACAAGGTGCGCTGTCTGCAGCCTTTGTCTGCGCTGATCTTCTTTTACAAACACGTCATCCACAAACAAGAGGAATGTAGAAGACACAGGAACACAGGGAAAGGCGTTCAAAACCGACAAACACAAACTGGACTGGGGCTTTTAAACCTAGGATAATTGGGGAAGAACGAAACACAAGTGATATCGCGTTGTTTCCTTGTCACATCTCGCGGGTGTTTGGTTGTGAAATGTAGTTTGCATGCCAGACATAGTTGTCGGCGATTCTTCCTATTGTAAAGTCATGCAGTGTGAAACCTTCTGTCGCCGATCCATCGTGCAGTGTGAACACAGCAGTGACTGAATGCTGGCCAAGATAGTCATGCAGTGTGAAAAGAACAGTGACCCGACTACTTTGAAAATCGTGCAGTCTATCTCAAATACTGCTCCAGAGCAGTATCAAAGGCTTAGTGTATCCCATCAGACATCATGTTGTGGAAATAAATCACGAGACTTTTTGCCAAGATTGCGAGAGGTCATGGAAACCTTTCCAATGTAAGTTAAATATTAATAATAATTAGACATTAAATATAGTTTGGTAGTAAAACAAAATGCTACACGTTTTATTGCTGCATAGATTAGTATATTTATTTTGTACAACATTTGGAACGGCTTTCTATCACTTAATTAGAAGCACCACAAATGAAAATGGTCATGTTATAGGGACTACTGAACAGATATTTAGAAGTTGATTTTAAAATGCAACGTATTTAACATACTTAATACTTAATATTAAAATAAAGCTATGTAAACACTTGCATTTTTATAATACTATAAGTGTGTTTCATCAGTTAATGAAAAGTTTGAAACATACTTGTAGTCTTCATCCTCAGTTGAACACTTGGGCCAAATAGAGGAAATACATCATAGAAGTAGTCAAGTAGTTAAGTGCAAAGACTGCGGGGTGGGTATTTGGATACAAATAAAAGTCATTTTACAGATGCAATCAAACTAAATAAAAAAAAAGTATATATTATTGTTATGAGTATTACAATTATTTCAAGTATTTATAGTATTTCTTTACAATGAGGTTAAATTCACTCAAATTCACATTACAAATCATTAACAAACTTTTTATTTTAAGGTTAATATTAATTTATGGATATACTATTATTGTCACACACCTGGACTCATTTTGTGTGTTTTTTGCCCCTGTGACCCAGTTTCTGTCTCTATGTGGTTTGATTAGTTCCCAGGTGTGTCTAGTCATTTCCGCATGTGTTCCATGTCCCTGTTAATTAAGTCATGCCATCCACCTGTGTTTTCCCAATTATCCCTTGTACAAAAGCCTTGTCCTTTCAGTTCTGTTTGGTCGGGTCTACTCGTCTACTTGTTACTTGTCAACTTGTTACCTGTTACTTGCCACTTGCCACTTGCCACCTGTTACTTGCCACTTGCCACTTGCCACCTGTTATTTGCTACTTACCTTGCCTATGTTTGATTTAATAAATCCTTGTTTCGTTTATCCCTCGGCTCCGTGTTCCTTCCAGCAGCGTAAGCCGTGACAGAAGACCCGACCTAAAAAGTTAAAGAAACTGCGTGTTTTCCCTCCGTTTTGTTTTCCGTTTTTTCAGTCTTTTTCTTTCCGTAGTGTGTCATGGATCCCCTCTATCGCCCCGAATACCTCCTCCTCCTGCTGGAGCAGGAGGGACTTTCTCTCGAGGACCATACTAGACGGTTTCTCGTGCTAGCTAATGCCACCAGCTACCCGGACCACGCGCTCTGCACCTTTTATCACGCCAGCCTGAACTCCAGGTGCAGAGCGTTGTCGCCCGAAGATGGTCCTCGGGAGGATTTCGCCGCATTCATAGAGTGGAATCTGGTGAGAAATGGGTCACCTCTCACGGTCGGCCCAATGGAGGATCTCGCCAGGTCCACTCTGGACCCAGAGCCCAGCCTACAATCTCCCCACGGTACGAGGCATAAGCCCGAGCCCACCGATGACGGAGAGCCTGAGAGCAACCCGTCAGACCAGGTGCGAGAGCCGGCGACACTGCCCACCACGAGGGAGCAAAATGTGGAGCGCCAAATGGGTCAAAATGAGGGGGTTTCCAATTCACCTATGCCAGATCCTCCGTTAAGCCCAGGACGGGCTCCTGATCCTCCTGTAAGCCCAGGACGGGCTCCTGATCCTCTGTTAAGCCCAGGAAGGGCTCCTGATTCCCCGTTAAGCCCAGGACGGGCTCCTGTTCCCCCGTTAAGCCCAGGACGGGCTCCTGATCCTCCTTTAAGCCCAGGACGGGCTCCTGATCCCCCGTTAAGCCCAGGACGGGCTCCTGATCCTCCGTTAAGCCCAGGACGGGCTCCTGATCCTCCGTTAAGCCCAGGACGGGCTCCTGATCCTCCGTTAAGCCCAGGACGGGCTCCTGAACCCCCGTTAAGCCCAGGACGGGCTCCTGAACCCCCGTTAAGCCCAGGACGGGCTCCTGAACCCCCGTTAAGCCCAGGACGGGCTCCTGAAAACTGTGTGTTTTCCCTCCGTTTTGTTTTCCGTTTTTTTCAGACTTTTTCTTTCCGTAGTGTGTCATGGATCCCCTCTATCGCCCCGAATACCTCCTCCTCCTGCTGGAGCAGGAGGGACTTTCTCTCGAGGACCATACTAGACGGTTTCTCGTGCTAGCTAATGCCACCAGCTACCCGGACCACGCGCTCTGCACCTTTTATCACGCCAGCCTGAACTCCAGGTGCAGAGCGTTGTCGCCCGAAGATGGTCGTCGGGAGGATTTCGCCGCATTCATAGAGTGGAATCTGGTGAGAAATGGGTCACCTCTCACGGTCGGCCCAATGGAGGATCTCGCCAGGTCCACTCTGGACCCAGAGCCCAGCCTACAATCTCCCCACGGTACGAGGCATAAGCCCGAGCCCACCGATGACGGAGAGCCTGAGAGCAACCCGTCAGACCAGGTGCGAGAGCCGGCGACACTGCCCACCACGAGGGAGCAAAATGTGGAGCGCCAAATGGGTCAAAATGAGAGGGTTTCCAATTCACCTATGCCAGATCCTCCGTTAAGCCCAGGACGGGCTCCTGATCCTCCTGTAAGCCCAGGACGGGCTCCTGATCCTCTGTTAAGCCCAGGAAGGGCTCCTGATTCCCCGTTAAGCCCAGGACGGGCTCCTGTTCCCCCGTTAAGCCCAGGACGGGCTCCTGATCCTCCTTTAAGCCCAGGACGGGCTCCTGATCCCCCGTTAAGCCCAGGACGGGCTCCTGATCCCCCGTTAAGCCCAGGACGGGCTCCTGATCCTCCGTTAAGCCCAGGACGGGCTCCTGATCCTCCGTTAAGCCCAGGACGGGCTCCTGATCCTCCGTTAAGCCCAGGAAGGGCTCCTGATTCCCCGTTAAGCCCAGGACGGGCTCCTGATCCCCCGTTAAGCCCAGGACGGGCTCCTGATCCTCCTTTAAGCCCAGGACGGGCTCCTGATCCTCCTTTAAGCCCAGGACGGGCTCCTGATCCTCCGTTAAGCCCAGGACGGGCTCCTGATCCTCCGTTAAGCCCAGGACGGGCTCCTGATCTTCCGTTAAGCCCAGGAAGGGCTCCTGATCTTCCGTTAAGCCCAGGACGGGCTCCTGAACCCCCGTTAAGCCCAGGACGGGCTCCTGAACCCCCGTTAAGCCCAGGACGGGCTCCTGAACCCCCGTTAAGCCCAGGAAGGGCTCCAGCCCCAGAGCTTACTCCAATGCCTGCTCCTCCAAAATTCCCACCCTCCCACCCACTCCTGCCTCCTCCTCCGCTGTCGTCTGGCTGCCCCTCTGCTCGCCCTCAGCCTACCATCATTGTGGTGCGAGCTCAGCGGGACCGCCATCCTCCAGCGATGCCTTGGTCGGCGTCTCCCTCACCTCCGCCTCCAGCCTCTGAGGCCTGGACTCCGCCTCGGTCCGTTGACCCGTCGGCTCCACCATGGCTCCTAGCTCCTTCCTCTCCGCCGTGGCCCGGCAGTCCGCAGGCTCTGCCTGGCTCCCTCGTCCCTCCGGCTCCGCCTTGGTCTGGCGTCGTCCATCCTATGCCTCGGGACTCCACTCCTCCGGCTTCGCCTCATCCCTCCGTCCCTCCGGCTCCGTCAGGCTCCTTCATCCCCTCGGCTACACCTCAGTCCTCGGTCACTCTGGCCTCACCGCGGCCTTCCGGATCCACATCGCCGCGTCAGTCACCAGAGCCATCAGTTCCGCCTAGGACCTCCGGCTCCTCCCCGTCACCCTGGCTCTCCGTCTCCGCCTCGGGCTCCTCCTCCACTTGCTCCGTTGCCGTGGGTCGAGTCCCTGGAGTCGGTGACCATTCCTCCTCCATGGCTCCTTCCTCCGTCGGCCCCACCTTGGGCTGTTATGGCTGTGGCCTGGGTCCTGCTGGGTGCCTCCTGCTTCAGATCCTTCCTGGCTCCTCCCTCCGTCATCTCCTCCCTGGCTCCTTCCTCTGTGGTCCCTGTCTGCTGGCCTCCCTTTGTTGTTTCTACGGTGCGAGGACGCACCTACCGGGAGGGGGGAGTACTGTCACACACCTGGACTCATTTTGTGTGTTTTTTGCCCCTGTGACCCAGTTTCTGTCTCTATGTGGTTTGATTAGTTCCCAGGTGTGTCTAGTCATTTCCGCATGTGTTCCATGTCCCTGTTAATTAAGTCATGCCATCCACCTGTGTTTTCCCAATTATCCCTTGTACAAAAGCCTTGTCCTTTCAGTTCTGTTTGGTCGGGTCTACTCGTCTACTCGTCTACTCGTCTACTCGTCTACTCGTCTACTCGTTACTTGTCCACTTGTCCACTTGTTACCTGTTACTTGCCACTTGCCACCTGTTATTTGCTACTTACCTTGCCTATGTTTGATTTAATAAATCCTTGTTTCGTTTATCCCTCGGCTCCGTGTTCCTTCCAGCAGCGTAAGCCGTGACAATTATTAATTTTAAATTAATGTTTGTTCACAACCTATTAACTAATGCTAATTTATCTAAATGAACAAACTTTGACTAAATGCATTTAACTGATGTTAAGAAAGTGTTTTATTGTAGTGTTACTCTATTTTATGTCAATATGAAAACAAATGACTACAAAGCAAATGATACACCAGTGACAGCAATAGGAAAGGTAGAGGACAGGCCATTTTCCTGGAATTCATTCCTTATTTAAACCATAAGCAATCCATGAACCCCTCGTGCCAGCAGGCACAAACAGGGCTGACCATGTTGATAATGAAACAGCTTGTGTTGTCCTGAACCATCTGGAGTACATGAGGCAAACTGTAGCATTGGTGCCCAGCGCAATTAACTGCGCCTTCCTCTTGGACACTGTTTTCCTGTTATTGCTGCCATGGGAGACAGACTGCATCCTGGGTAAAGTCCATCCCATTGTCATGACTAAATTTTAATTTCAGCTCACACACATAACACTGCAGAAGGCTGTCACATTACCACAGGCAGTGCACTAGACTCAGGATCTTTCCTCACTGTAAGCGTGGCATTGATAAATGGATGTCTCATCCCGAAAGCATACTTTCCGACGACTCCCTGCAAATTGTACGTTTTGAAGAAAAAAAGATAACTCGACTTAACTAATTTTCCATTAACTTCAAATCTGAAAAACTAGGCATGAAGATTTGAGGTATTCCAGTCATGCACCGAAGTGGGCTGAGAAATGACATATGACGGTGTCAATAAAACATATGACAACATTATTGAATTTAATGATGCATTAATGTATGCAAATGGTAATAGGCCATATTTTACGGTGTTAATGATTGGGTGCACAAGACGTGTACTGGTTTGTTGCCTGATCATTAAGTCTGAGTAGGACACACAGATCTCCATTCAAAGATCCACAAAAGCTCCAGGCTTCTAATACACTCGTATCAGCCAGGAATTCAATCAATTTCTATTATATCTGATATATACAGCACGCATGCTAATAAGCCATCAAACATAATGCCCTCAATTATAACATCAAGGCAGCTCCTATCAAGTTAACTGAAGTAAATGGGATGTTTCTCGTGTGGTTTGACATCACATAGAATATGCCCACGGACCCTGTCAAATGTTTAGATGGTAAAGCATTAAAATATTCAATCTATTTCCACTGAACAAATAAATTCCACAAAGTTTTAGAAATGAACTTTAAGACAATATAACCTACTGAACAGACCATGTCAGTGTTATTTTAGTATCATTTATATACAAATAGGGTATATATTTTAATATATATATACAAAATCACATTAAAAACTATATATATATACTATTTATACTTTGGTTAGATTTTTTAATGTGATTTCGTATTTTTATAATGTTATGTCTGTATATACTTTCATTTAGCTTTCATTTATTATTTAGTATTTTATTTACATTTATAAAATATATTGAAATATATTTATAAAATATAACATTTATAATGTTCCAGTTAACTTTTTTCTATAAACAATTATTTAAAACATATTTATTTATATAATTAGTAAAAATGTTTAACTATTTATGGTTTTAAATGTTACAACATTTTACATCTTTTGTTACACACACACACACACACACACACACACACACACACACACACACACACACACAATTTTAATATCAACAAATGTTTTATTTTATTGATATTATATATTAATTAATTAATTATTAATTAATTAATTCATTTAATATCATTATATATATTTGTATTTAACCAAACAATATATTTGTGCTATACTTTAGTTACAGTAGTTTTGGGTCTGAAATTCCCCCATCTTAATATTGCAGAATCATTTTTGACACAAAAAGTGCCTTTTTCCCATCCCAGAGGATCCACCCCCTAATTAAACTTCCTCTCCTGTCACCATGTCCCTCCCATGTGGGACAAGGACACTTTAGAAATGCTAAATGTATTTACATGGCACTGAAGCAAAGGCTCAGCCCCCTAGCACACGTACTGTTGACTCGTCTCTAAATAGGATCGCTCCACGACAAAACAAACATCGCTCAGATCTAGTTAACATTTGCTAAAGGTTGCAAAAGAACAATGCGACCTGGAGAGGAATATTTGAATCTTTTGGGGAATGAAATCTAATCACGCTCATTCTGTCACGGTAAATGCTAATATCAGATGCTAATATCAGATTATTGGTGTCATATGCAAATTAGGATTTAAAGAACATCTGTTCTTCAGAATTGTAAGAGGAAATCATGTGTGAAATAGTGATATTGGCCCACTTAATCAGTGGTCCCAAAATGTGTTTGGACACTTTAAAATATCTCAATATTACTGCATTTGAAAACAAATAGTTTTTAGGGCAGCTGCATATGACCTTTGTGCTTTCAGGCTTATGGTGAAAAACAAAATGATTCCATTGACACTTTAATGGACTATAAAATAAAAATAAAATCAAGAAAGAAGTACTACAAAATAAATTGTGTTTTCATTTGAGGTTAACAAGTTACAGGTTAACAAGAGTACATTTATATACAGTATTCTCTTTGACACTTTGGCAATTTTTTTGCATTTCACCTCTCACTGTGAGTAAAACTATAATATACCCATAACCGAAACATTACTGACCAACAGAAACATTTTGGACTGCTGTGACACACTAAATACAT
This sequence comes from Carassius carassius, assembly GCF_963082965.1. Taxonomy (NCBI): domain Eukaryota; kingdom Metazoa; phylum Chordata; class Actinopteri; order Cypriniformes; family Cyprinidae; genus Carassius; species Carassius carassius. The sequence goes on from NC_081789.1 coordinate 15,301,924, forward strand.
TTTCAGCTAAAGAGCTTTGCCTGTTTTCACACTGACAGAGCGCCTGCTTACTTTGCATCTCATTATGCATTTGAGCCATTTTTCTGCATATCTTTCTCAATATGAATAGTTTGGCGGTCAAAGGGCAAACGGTTGGGTTCATGTCGAGTAAACCAAAATGACGTCAATTGCAGTTTAAGACTGTCATGGCAATGAACCGTCTGAGCACCTCTAATAATTTCCAGAACATAAAAGACAGTCTGCATTTTAATTTGGTTTTAAATTGTGTGGTGTGGACATGCTCTGGTTACTCTACGTTTATGCAACATAATTTATCTTCATATCCACCATACAAAGACTAGGATGAACTTAAAAATAACATTTTAAGGCTAAAGCTTTGTCCTTAATAGACCAGCAAGCAAACCTTAAAGGTCAACACAGAAAGTAAATATGATGAATTAACTAATATCAGAAGGCGTTTACAATGTAGTTCTGCTTTTAAGTTCCTAGTAAAGCTTTTAATTTCCTAGGTTGTCAGAAGCATTTTTAATTAGAAATTTCAAGCAAGCTCTATGGTCTGCATCAACAGGAAGAGTAGAAAATCTGTAAAAACCTCTAAACAAGATAATCCATGTGACCTTTATAGTATATGAGTCTTTTACTCAAGTACTGCCTCAAATAGATCACTGAATCAGTGAGCTGAATTTTTATTTGTGAACGAATCAGTCTAATTCATAAATTAATTATTCAGTTCCATTCATGAACCATCAGTGTTGAAAAACACACAAAGAACCTGACTGAATAATTTATCCATTCACAGCGGTTCTTAAAGGGATAGTTCACCCAAAAATGAAAATTCTGTCATTAATTTTTCACCCTCATGACCTTTGTTCATATTTAGGACTCAAATAAAGATATTTTTGATGAAATCCGAGAGCTTTCTGATCCTCCATAAACAGCAATGCAACTGACATGTTCATAGCCAAAAAAGGACATCATTAAAATAGTTCATGTAGCATCAGTGGTTCAAGCATAATGTTATGAAGATACAAGAGTACTTTTTGTGTGCCACGAAAACAAAAATAAGGACTTTTTGTCAACAGTTTATTCTATTTGCTAATATAGCTCATCATATGTATCTACAACACCTAAATCATAGCGTAAGTAATATTCACTTTTTAGGTCTGATAACAGATTATGAACAGCTGTTGTATTGAAAAGAGCAGTGTGAAGATTCTATAAAAAAAATCTTCTTTTGTGGTCAGCTTAAAATAATAGCAGCATACAGGCTTGGATAAACATGAATAAATGCTGACATTGGCAAATTATTCCTTAATTGCTCTTTGCATAGAAAAGTGGGACATTTTGATGCATTGACATTGTTTTTTTTTTTTGTTTTATTGTTTTTTTTCCTTCTAGATTCAGAAAACAGTTTGATTGAGCTATAAATCTACATGACCATATTTGCCGGAACTGAAAAAAAAAAATCAGCAAAAAGCAAAATATACTTTGCACTTGGGATTTCTGGAAGATTTGTAGATGGGAAGATTGCAGGAGTGATTTGAATTTGAGAAAAGACAGAAAAAGAGAGCAGGACTCCTTAGGCAATAACACTAGTCAACCTATCTCTCTCTCTGCATGTCTCCCCCTCTGTACCATAGAAGGTCTTGTTAATCATTCTCAGGGCTGCCCTTTGCGGTTTCCTACATTACATACTGCTATAAAATCTTAATGTCTCGAGAAGATCTACAACTCTCTTACCAATAAGACCAGAATACAGAAAGTACATCACAGCAGACCAAGGTTTGCACAGAACAGTTATGTTCACCTATGCCCTATAAGTATTGTAAATGAAGAAAATAGCAATTTGTATATTTCATAGCAATACTACGTATTCTGCACACATTATGCAGGAAATTAATACCTTTTAATTACTTTCTTTTCTTTTTTAGAAAGGATACATTAAATTGATCAAAAGTTTCAAAGGTGACAGCAATTTATAAACAATTTATATTTTAAATAAATGCTGCTTTCTCTGGAACTTTCTATCAGAATATTAGAATGATTTCTGAAGGATCATCTGACACTATAATTCAGTTTTACCATCACGATAAAATTAGATTTGAATATACATTAAAATTCAAAATAGTTGTTTAAACTGAAATAATATTTCACATTATTTCTGTTTTTACTGTGATTTTAATCAAATAAATGCAACTTTGGTGAGCATAAGAGACTTTCAAAAACATTATTAGATATTCATGAGTCTAAACTTTTAGTAGGTATATACACTGTATTCATATTTCTAGTTTCTACACAATCAGTTGTTTGTATTTAATCATAAAAAACACAAATTTATATTTTCATTTAGTTTGAGTTCAGTTTATATTGTATTAAATATGAAAATGCAAAATTACAACATTTCTGCTTGTGATTTCATACTTTTGAACCCGACTGTATATGTAGCTTATGAATCAAGCTAACAGGGTAGTTAAGAGGTTAGACAGTTAGGCAAAAAGTAACACACTTTTTAGCAATGAATAGCCAAATGCCAAAAGTGTCCTGACTATCAGAATAAAATAATAAGAGAAAATCATAATTATTTTCAAACACAGAACATTCTCACATTGTTTATGTCTTTATTGTCACAGCACAAAGACGGTGCTTAAAGTGAGATGTTTTCTGAAGACCAGGCTGAATAAATAATTCCTGTTTTTGAAGTTGAGCACTCAGCTCATGTCTTTCAGATTTGCTCGCTGATCAAGAATAGGAACTCTTTTAATTGTGTGGACATCACAGACACAAAGCATCCTGATGGTTCACGGCTCACTGTCTGTTCTTTTTTATGTGCTCTGCTCCTACAATCAGCCACAGCCTCCAGTTGACAATGTCTGCTTATCATGACTAGGAGGAGGAGACAAAACAAAAACACTTTTCTCAATGCATCATCGTCACATCCAATTTCCTTTGCATGACAGCCGTGGCCTAATTACAGTGGAAGGTGGTTAATTTAGCTGTAAGGAGAATAATTTAAATACAAATGGACCCCTGGTCCCTCTATAGGGGACGAGGAATAAACAAAATGTCACTGTTGATCGTGCCGTAATGGGAAGGGATGACATACGGACATGTACGGCAGACATCTATCAACTCCTTCCTCAATGTTAAGCTAATGGAGGTCAAGAGGCTGGAGGATGCTAGGGATGGCACAGACAATGGAATATAACAATCTGACGGCTCATCCATGAGTGGGTTGAAGGCATCAAGAAATTAGAACAATTACAGTTTAACTTCCCAATTACCAAACTTAACGCACCCTGGATGCAATTCTGATTTAACGCTTCATTTGGTTGCAGAATGCCAGCCCTCCATAATTTGATGAAATCTGACAGTCAATTTAGTAAGCATATTTTGGGAAATAGTTTTCTCTTCCACTCTCTTTATATGCGTCTGAACACAAACTGCCTAAAGAGACATTTCCCAATCTCTGACAAGCAAGGTCAACATGCAACTATTGTTTTTCAGGGGGTGCAAATGGCAATCCTGGTTTACATTGTGCCTCAGGCAAAATATAGCTAAAGAAAAAAAATCATTGTTTTTGAGTAAAGATTTATTTAAATATTAATTTTATTAACAAATGTAAAATAAATATTAATACTTAACAATTGCACAACCCTGCATCTTGACAACATTCAGCTGACTTACACAAAATGCCTAAAATTTTACACTAATAAATTACTTTCCATTCCAAAAAATAAAAATAAAAATCCTTTCCATCAGTTTAAAAAAAAGCTGTTCAAAAATCACTGGCAATAATTTTAGCCTTGGAATCAGGATTAGGCATGAACTAATCTTTCAGAATTGAAGAAGTAGTTCTAACTTGATTCAGCGAAAGAGAAAGTACTTTTTAAAAATCCCATTCAAAATCTAAGATTGGCGATAGCGCTTCTGGTGACATGGACGCTACACAACTCTGCACTAATGCTCATCAGCTGAGCATATGCTCTGTCAATATGCTGACTGGCTGACTGCTTTTCCTTCCATTTCCAACACTGATTCCCCAAAATGTGATCTTGTCTGTCTATTATAAAATGAACAAAGTTATCTGTAAACAGATAAGTCATGTAAAACTAGAAAACTGTATTAATATAAGAAGGCACACTAACACTCAGAGAGACACTGTCCATCCTACACATTTGACAACACAGTGCATAACTGCATACAACTACACTGATTGTTCTTCAGTAAAAATGACTGAAGGCCAGACAGCAGAGGTGTGATGGACAAGCTATCAGTCCAGTGCACATTTGTTATTTTATTTATTTACTCATTTTGTTTGATACTGATACAAATAAAATGAGATGTTCAAGACATGGCATTTTGCTTGTTGATTCTAGGAAATTACTTTTAGTCTTTATACATCCATTGAGGCTGAACATGCCTCCTTCTGCTCTCACCTGCACTGATATGTGCAGATAGAGTGGGCTGAGAGTGAGTTTCAGTTCATGCCTAATTTCACATAGATGGCATAGAGTCAAACATGTAGTGGGAGAGAAGCCCAGAGGACGAGTCCGCAATAAGAGCAGAGGATTTATCCAAAGTTAGATTAGCAGTAAGAACATGCACGGCAGCCTTCACTGTGCTGCATGCTCATTAATAGATTAGCATCAGCGCCCAGCGCCACAGCTACACTGCAAATTGTTATTGCTGACTGTAATCAGAAAATCCAAAGACTGGCAGAGCATATGAGAGCAAATGAATGATAGAGAAGGTAAAAGATCGAGAGCTGAAGGGATGAAGACGAAGAGGCTTGAAGTGCTGTGTTAGAGAGAAAGAGCAGGAAAATCCTTCGGTCAGCATTATGACATTATAAAAAATACTGTTTAAAGGTTTGAGGTTGGTAACTTCTGGAAGTCTCTTATGCGACACAGGCTGCATTTATTCAATCACAAATATAGAAAAAACTTTAAAAAAATTATTACATTTTTAAAATAGCTGTTACATATTTAATTATATATATTTCAAATGTAATTTATTCCTGTCATAAAAAAGTTTAATTTTCAGCAGCCATTACTTTCATTCTAATTTGCTGATTTGGTCGTCTTATTATCAATGTTAAAAATAGTTCTTTGGACATTAGTAGTATTATATATTTATTTAATGACATGTCAGCATCTTAGGCTATTTTCATGTCCAAAACAATAAATAAATAAATGAAATAAAAGCCAGCAAAGAAACAAACACAAGTTATATTACACAATATTTTTTACATTAACATATGATATAAATTCTAAAACCTTTTTGGGGGCAAAATTATGCTTAACTCTTTAAGTGAGTTTTTTGAGACATTATAAATGTCTTTAATAGCACTTTTGGTCAACTGAAAATGTTGTTGCTGCAAAAAAGTATTGATTTAATAATAATAATAATAATTGTATACTGACCCCAATTTTTTAACAAGCATACATGTTTCCTATTATATACCAATACCATATATGCTAGATAAATATGCTTAACATCATTTGAAAGCCCTGCTTTTTTTCCCCAGATACATAATTAACCAATTCAGAGATCTTTACTTGAGGACAGATTTGAGAAACCCTTCTATTTCCATAACATTTACTTTACTTCCTACATTTTAACCTTTAACAAATTCTTCTGCCAACTCCATAAACAGTTTGTCAATTTAAATCTCTTAAACCGCTAATTAGAAGAGCGCACATGGAACTATTAGTGAGATAATCTCAAACCGCCCACCCTGTTAACCAAGAAAACTGTGCATAAATGTGCTCATACTTCGTTAACTTGTTTTTCTAAGAACTGTGATTCAACTATTTCCTTTTTTTTATAGAATACTTCTGCATTGTTATGATTTTATTTAGCACTAATTAGTTAGTCCAGCTGTTAGCCCACACATACACACAGAATGTGAACAAATGTAGCACTAATTCTCCTGAAACCAAGCCGTTACAACATAAACCATGTTCTAGAGTGGTATTGCAGTCAAGAAACTGGGCAAACCGCCAAAAATAAGCAGGTTCAAACCGAGAGCAGTAGAGAGCGGGAGTGCATCAGCCACAGAAGGGCTATTAAGGTCGCAATCCTATTCTACCATCAGTTTACCTGGTTATCAAGACACTTGACCCTCATTTGTTCAAGTAAGAAGTATCAGTACAGTTGGATAAAATTATTATTTTTTATTCAAGGTTTTAGATAACCTTCTATCACCCCACAAGTCCTTATAAGCCTCTATACTCTGCAACGCAAGCCCGCACACACACACACACACACACACACACACACACACACACACACACACACACACACACACACACACACACACTCAGACGATCTCTCTGTACCTGGTGTGTTGAGTAGGCGTGACATTCTGCAGGCGTAGGCAACGTGTTGCTCGCAGTGTTCAGCGCTGTTGGTTATAGCTGTGACCTGCTCCATAGAGGCACTGTAGTTCAGCTGCAGTACTGTCCGTCTCTCCCGGCTGGAGCCGGTCACTGCTGTCTGCGCCGGCAGGTTATTCACCACAGTCGTCCAAACCTTGTCCTCTGAAACAGATACAATAATGGTCATAACAAGGTAAACGAACTGGCATTGCAAAAAAAGCTGACAGATTCATTATAATATATGTTAATACTGTAACATAAGCATACGCTCTTCATGTTTACAGAGATATAAAAAGAAATTACACTACTGTTTAAAAATATATATTTGAAAAGAACAATTAAAAATAATAATATATGTTAAAATGTAATTTATTCCTGTGACCAAAGCTGAATTTTGAGCATCATTACTCCTGTGTCACATGATCCTTCAGAAATTATTCTAATATGCTGGTTTGGTGCTTAATAAACATTTCTTATTATTATCAATGTTAAAAATAAGTATTCATTTCTTTAAAAAACGACTGACCCCTAACATCTGAACAGTTGTGTATACCTAATATTTAATAATTATATAATTGATTATACAAAATTATTCATAATGAATAATCCCCCCAGAATTCTACCCAATTAAAAAAGGACAAACTAGTAGTTTTTTATAAGACAAGTTTTTAATAAGTTCTAAGCTTTTTAATTGACATGAAATAAAGACGCGATTTTCTCATTAAAAAAAACAAAACAAATAAGTAATTACAAACTATTTTAACACATCCTGGATCCATGTGTGTGAGTGAAAAATAAAAACAAAAAAACTTTTGTTTATGGCAATATTTCCTTCCACTTATTCAAATTTTATTTAATGGGATCTAATAAATACTGACATTCTAAAAACATATTATTTGTTTCTGTTTTATTTATATTATTCAAATCCACCTGATCCTGGAGCCATGATCGTTCCTTCCCACCTCAAAGAATCACAAGATTTACCTTAAATGTTTTTAAAATGAATACTACATATTTCTGAAATTGACAGACGCTTTCTTTTCTGAATGATTTCTGCTCTCTACCGTGTCCTCGCAGGCATTTCCTATGCTCTGAGATGCCTACAGTTCCTGCCCTGAAATGATAACATTTTAAGTCCTGATGTCCCTACATGTAAGACTTCAATTTAATTTGATTTATATATTTTTGTGATTAGTTTATATTTATAGATTAGTGGGATGATGTGGACTTAGAATGATAAAAGAATGCTCATGAGGCGTGGAAACAACTGGGCTAAGATGCTTAAATGAAAGAATGTCTCTGGAGGTGATAGGAGGGATTTTAAAAACCCTGGGATACAGGGGTTCTTGAAAAGCATTTAAAACTAAGTAAAAGGCTTGATTTATTAATCAGTCACAATCAGTGGGCTTTTTGGATTTAGTGCTATGGTACGCCACAAATAAATAAAAATTCACATTTTACCTGTCATGTTGCAGATGACTTTAAAAGGACTTAATGGTCCACTTCCATCTGGGTCAATCCAGAAGGAATCAGATGATCTTCCCAAATGCTTGTAAGCTTCACATGACTGCTCATAGACAGCTGTAAGTAAGAAAGAAAAGATGTTAATTTAAACAGATTTAGTATAGATGCTGAATAACCAAATCAGCATCTTTGCTGGGCAATATATGGAGTACTTTATATATATATATACATTATATGTATGTGTGTGTGTGTTGTGCCTCTCCAAATACGAAAACAAGGTTGCACTGGTCAATAGCAACCTTGTTTTTGTCTATGAAGAGGTTTGAGGGAAGTAACTCAACAAAGTTCAACATCTTTTCTATTGAGCCGCTGTGTAACTTCCAGTCTCTTCTCCTCTCCATCTAACCCCTGGGGTCTTAAAAAGTTTCACTCAGTAGTGATTCTGAACTATTTCTCTGAGAACAGACTTCAGAGAATACAACAGATGTTTTCATATCAATCAATAGCTCTGTTTCAGAACCTAGCAATTGTCTGAAGGAGTCGTAGGTGTCACTCTAGATGTGAAGGTCATTTCGAAAGATAGTAAACTTCAATTTTTCTGCTTTATAGAATATCTTGTTTAGGCTAAAATTAAGAGCAGTATCACATCATTCAGAGAAGGAAATTCCAGAATGCATTTGTAATGAATTGTTGCGATGAAAATGCTATCAGATATGATGGAGGTGAGAAGAGAATTGGACAATTCTGCAGTTTCATTTAAAATGGAAAAGTATTAATATAAGAATTTCATGTTTAAGCTGCTCCGAAAACAGTCAAAACAAGAAACCTTCTACATCATTAACACCTTATTCATGGATATAAGCAAATATGGGAAAAGCAAATACTGTTATGCAGAACCTAGACATTTCTCAGAAAGATCTTCTACATATTAGTTAAACAGAATTGTGCGTTTCTCTTCTGAGTTTCCCATTCTCGTTTTTCCACATTTCCCCTCATTACACATTAAACATAAAGCTTTTCTTTGTTCTCCACAATTTCTGTGGCAATGCATTTGTCAGAAGTTGATGATCCTTCATTTCTAGGAAAGCACAACATTTAATCAGAATAAATAACAAGCAATAAGCCACATGCATATACAGTATGCACACACAACCATTAATAAAATAAAATAAAATAAAATAAAATAAAATAAAATAAAATAAAATAAAATAAAATAAAATAAAATAAAATAAAATAAAATAAAATAAAATAAAATAAAATAAAATAAAATAAAATGAAATAAAATAAAATACACCCAAACACATATTCTTACATGTGTGACAGGTGGCTCCGGTGTATCCTGTCCCATCACAAGTGCATGTGAAACCATCCCAGGTCTGGCTGCATCGGCCTCCATGTTCACAGTGGTTTGGCATACATCTGAAAAAAAAGAAGAATTACACATTTAAATACATGTGTGGTAAATGAAAAAGGTGTCAGAAAAAAGTGCCAATATCTCTGATTATTTCAATACATTTTTGCTTTGATTTTACGGCCATAGTTTTAAAAAACGTATCTGAAGACCTCTATGTTCCCATCTTCTGTGCTGCTTTAAATAGAAGAATAATTCAAGTAATTTTGAGCACTTTTTTTTCTGAGTAGCAACAGCTTTTATAACACAGTTGATAGAGGCACTTAATGAAACACATTACTGAGTGTCAGCTCAGTTAAAAACACTAACAACATGTTGAAGAAGATGACAATGAGTAATTTACTTCATCAAGATTTTACCGTCACAATGTAAAAAAAGCTTTAAACTGAAAAATGCACACTAATTAACTTTAAGAGCTGAAACAATTTTATGTTTCCCTTTATATATTATGCTATATTATTACACGTTTATCTTGATTTTCAATACACAGATGAATTAAAAAACGACAAATGTGAAAAAGAAAAACAATGAAATGAACACTCCAGAGGTAAACAGTTACCATCCACAGTCAAGCAGTGTTAAGTAATATTTATATAGCATTATAGCATTTATTTAGATTTTGAATTAGATTTTATTTGTAGATTTTTATAATTTTATTTTTTATGTGCTTGTTTACTTTTCTTTATTTTATGTAGCATTTTATTTCAGCTTTATTTCATAAACACAGATCAACAGATACAGATCAATTTAAGAGCAATTTGAATATTAAAGTAAAAATAAATAAATAAATACATTAAATAAACAAATACAAATATCAGACACAATTATACAGTAGTTACTGTACATTGCGAGTGCATTAATCATAATATATAAAATTTGCATATTCAGGAAAAGTACCAAAAATATTGTTCTGTACTTTGAGATGATTGACAACATCTCCAACTCCTCCTTCTTAAAAAAAAAAAAAAAACCTACATACATTCTTAGCATCTCATAAGAAACAAAAAAAAAAACATATTAAATTCACAAGGCAATCACACAAACACAAAGATGTGTTTTCAAGCCGTGCAGATTTGCGAGCATCTTTTATCTGAAGTCTCAACTGTAATCACACGTAAACCTAAAATTAAAGCAATTCACAGCTTCATTAACATTTTCCACAGCTTCCACAGTCCTGCCAACTGCACGTCAAATCCATTAACATGGCGAAATGTGGTATGAAATAAAATTAGGGAACAATCCCCTTGGAGCTAATACTGATTAGGCCGATGTCTCATTGGAGGAGCTGTGACAATGCCATTGACAACGAACCTTAAGTCTGACAAGTTCTTCGTTACTGCTATTGTCGTACTTTTTCAGAACTTCAGTGCTGTCAAACTGTAGATTTTGTATAGGATGGCATGTCTCGATTAATTGGGTTACCTCAATGGCCATCTGTGCCTGGAGGAGAAAGGTACAGATAGAGCTTAGACTGTTCATTAATCAAACTCCAGCAACAGAATTGTCCCTGGAAATTTGAGGCCACTGATGACTAAAAAATTAAGTCAGAGTCAACAGCAACATGTCACTGGGAGATAAGACCTTGGTAATAGCTTCTCAGTAATAGATTCGAAAAGAACCTTGGTAATAGCTCAGCTCTCACGAGCCACTATTGTTCCTGGCCAAGCAGAGAGCCGGAGATTGCAGAGCAGTGAGCCTGAACAAGCATTTCCTGTTTCATGGTCACTTAGCTTCCAAGAGATTTCCATCACAATTTTCCAAAGAAAGATAAAGAGCAATAAAGAAAATGTGTGGATATTTGTGTCTAGGCAAAGTCTTATTGATGGTATCAAAACTATTCTACCGAACCAGTATACCCAAAACATTTATCTTATATGTGATTTTGGAAACTCTCATTCATTCTAGCAAACTGATTCATCTCAAATCTTCCTCTCTCATTTGTAGCATTGGAAATTTATATTCACGTGAGTGAATCGATTCATAAATGCTCTCTCATGTGCAACAGTGGAATTCAGTCTGATTCATTCTAATTAAGTGATTCTTCTCAAACATTCCTCGAAGATGTAAAAATTAAGAATTTGATTTGAGTGAATTGCTTCCATAAACATTTTCTCTCATTTACAAAAGCAAAAAGTCTGTGTCATTAAATTGACACATCTCAAACAATTTTCTTTCACATGCTCTGTAGTAGATGTCTTCACGGGTCCAAAGATTTGTGCCCGACCCGAAAGAGACTCGTAATGTACTACACCGAACCAACCCGGACACGTCTAATATTTCAAAAGCTGGACCCAGACCCGTGTAGATCCGAGAAATGCCTACCCAGATTCATGTGACAGTTCACCTCAGATTGTGTTGCTGATTTGAAATATATTAACTATTAGTGTGTCAAGTCTGCAAGCATTATTACCATGCGTGCACTTGCATTAACTCTGAGTCTGCACGCTCTGCTTCTAAAGGCAGAGAGAGAGAGAGAGAGAGAGAGAGAGAGAGAGAGAGAGAGAGAGAGAGAGAGAGAGAGAGAGAGAGAGAGATCGCTTTTTTTGGCTGACTCTTTTCTTTTCCTAATTTTACAAGTTGCAAGTTACAAAAAACACAAGCAGTGTTTGATCACGGCCGGGTGTTCTGATGACTCCGAAGAGTCCGATGACTCCGATCGCACGGGTTTTACACACAATGTTAAACAGACACTGGGCCCGAGGTAATAGATTCGGACCGTCCCTGTCCCGGCTGATCATTTAAAATATAGACCTGAACCTGTACGGGTCCCTGGACGTGTCCCGGGTCGATGGGTCTCGGGTGCACTGTGAAGACATTCTACTAAATTTGATTCATTTGAGCAAATCACTACACAACTATTCTCTCAAATTTGCAAGAGTGTAAAGTCTGATTCATTCTAGTGAAGTGATTCATCAAACATTCCGCTCTCCTACGTAATAATGGACAGTTTGATTTATTTGAGTGAATCGTCTCTAATACACAAGTGGCAAGTCTGATTCATTCTAATAAAGGGATCCTTCCCAAACATATGTAAAAATGGAGAATTGGATTTATTTGAGAGAATTGCTTATAAAATCATTTTCAAAAGCAAAAGTGAAAAGTCTGATTCATTCTATTAAAATGACTCATCTCAAACAATTCTCTCTCACATTTTGAACTGAGCAAACCACTTCATAAACATTCTCTCAAATAAGCAAGAGTGTAAAGTCTGATTCATTAAAGTAAAGTGATTCATCAAACATTCTGCTCTCACATGGAATATTGGAAAACATGATTCATTTGAGTGAATCGTTTCATAAACATTCTCTCTCATACACAATAGTAAGTTTGATTCATTCATTAAACTTATTCATTGAAATATTTTCTCTTATATTCCAGTGTGGAAAGTATGATCCATTCTAGTGAATCAGTTTCATTTGTAAAGTTCATATAAACACTGTTCCTTTTCAGGAACTCCAGCTGCGTCAAACGCTTTGGGGAAGGTCCCTGACGAGACCGACTCTGAATATCGTGTGCAATCTTTCCAATGGAAGGGCGTGACGTCACGGGCGGGGTGACGTAGTGACCAGGAAGCTATAAAGGCACCTGCCACGCAGCTGGCTTCAGCTTCTTGTCCTTCAGCAAGCGCTCTGTGTGTGCTTGTCATTCTGTCTTGTCAGTCTTATTTATTGTCGTTTGTCACTATTAGCTCCTTTAAGTAGCTATAGCATGTCAAAGAGCAAAGCTAAGATTAGGCATCTGAAGGGTGAATCCAGACCGCTTTCACATTGTGTGATCCTCCCTACTCAACAAAGCTAAACGTTAGAGGCGGGGATACACATGGTCTGTGTGTGGTCTCTTCGAGAAGAGAGCCTTCGCCAGCGTTCCTCGCGATGCCGGTCCCGCTTTCGCCGAGGCGGAGCGGCACCAGCATTCGTTGGGTTCGCAGATCGATCTGCTGGAGAGAATGGAGATGGGTACGTCCTTATCTCTTACCTTACCCACCAGATCTGCCCGATTCCGGGGTTCGGAAGCCCGAGCTTCGGTTCTTCCCCACCGAGCACCTGCCTTTCTTTCTCCGAGGGAATTGACACAGAGGGCGTCAGCGAGCTTGTAGTTGCACAAACATAAAGTTGCATAAGCACCAGTATACAACAATCAGTGTTATGCCTAACATTATACGGGCAGCATTAATGAGCAGCTATTTAATCTTCGAGGGGATTAATATTGTTTGTGTGACTAAGCTATTCGCATGCTGTCGAGGCAACGCGTGTATTACATCATTTTCAGTTTTGATGTGAATTTTTCCATACCCGACTGCGTGTCTGGTTATTTAAACTCCATTTAATAAGGAGGAGTTAGTTCTATCACTTCAATGTGTACTTTATCACAATCTAGACTGTGTTTACTTGTCTGGTTGTTTGATTACATTAAATTCTGAGAAATGTAATGACTTTGAGAAGTTAATATATCACTTCAATGTGTATTGTATCACAATCTAGACCGTGTTTACTTGTCTGATTGTTTGATTACTTTAAATTCTGAGGAATATAATGACTTTGAGAAGTCAATATATCACTAAAATGTGTACTTTATCACAATCTAGACCGTGTTTACTTGTCTGATTGTTGGATTGCATTGGATTCTGAGGAATCTAATGACTGTTATCTAACTTCTAGAAGTTCAGTATATCACTTCAATGTGTATTGTATCACAATCCAGACCGTATTTACTTGTCTGATTGTGTGATTGCATTAAATTCTGAGGAATATAATGACAGTTATTTGACTAGTAAAGTTAGATGTACTGGAGGGACTGCTGGGCGGGAGCAGCCCCCTCCGCTTACAAACAGAGCGTTGCCGTCCGTGTGGTCCCTCCTCTAGACAGGGAGTCCGGGTTTTATAGCCGGTATTTCATAGTTCCAAAGAAGGGCGGGGGGTTGCGTCCGATCTTAGACTTACGTCATCTAAACCTCTCAGTAATGTCTCTGAAGTTCAAAACGCTCACTGTCAAACAGGTTGTAGCTCAAATCAGATCCGAGGACTGGTTTGTCACAATAGATCTCAAAGACGCATACTTCCATATCCATCCTTCCACAACACAGGAAGTTTCTGAGGTTCGCTTTCAGGGGCAAAGCCTACCAATATCGACTACTTCCCTTCGGCCTTGCACTCTCACCCCGCACGTTCATGAAATGTGTAGATGCGGCTCTGGTATCCCGCCGTATGCAGGGCCTCCGCATTCTGAACTGCTCAGATCGAGTCGATCTTCACATCAGCCGAGAGAGTCAAAGAAGGCCAGTCACTCACTGTCAAACAGTTTCAGAGACTGTTAGGGCTTATGGCAGCTGCGTCCAACGTGATAGCTTTTGGCCTCCTGCACATGAGACCCCTACAGTGGTGGCTCAAGACCAAGGGATTTTCCCCCTAGGGGGAATCCATTACGAACTAGCATAGTCACGTGGCGATGCCTTCGTGCCTTAGACATATGGAAGAAACCTTGGTTCTTGAATCAGGGCCCGGTGCTGGGACCTCTTGGTCGCCGTGTAATGCTAGCGACAGACGCGTCCCTCACCGGTCTGGGTGCGGTCATGAGTGGTCTGTGGAGCGGTCGCCATCTGACATGGCATACCAGTTGTCTAGAGATGCTAGCTGTGCATCGAGCATTGAAATATTTCCTCCCAGACCTGAGAGGTCAACAGGTGTTGGTGCGCACCGACAACACATTGGCGATTTCTTATATCAGTCACCAGAGAGATCTGCATTCGTGCCCCTTGTACAAGCTGGCACACCAGATCCTTCTGTGGTCCCAGGACAAATTCCTCTCGTTCGGAGCAGTGTATATTCCTGGGAGATTGACTGTGGGAGCAGACATACAGTCGAGACAGGGGCCGAGGCCCGGGGGGCTTCACCCCGAGGTGGTGAAGTAGATATGGGGAGTTTTGGACCTCTTTGCGACTCAAGAGATATCACAATGTCCTCTCTGTTTCTCTCTAGTTCATCCAGCTCCTCTGGGACTGGACGCTATGGTACAGACTAGGCTGTGGCTTCATCTGTACGCCTTTCCCCCTATCGCTCTGCTCCCGGGAGTTCTGGCGAGAGTACGCCGGGACGGGGTCCGTCTTCTATTAGTAGCCCCGTTCTGGTCGGGCCCTTTATGGCTCGCAGATCTGATCTCTCTCCTCGACGGCTCTCCATGGGAGATTCCGATCAGGACAGATCTACTCTCTCAGGAGCAGGGCAAAATAATTCACCCTCGCCCAGAGTTGTGGAAGTTGTGGGTGTGGCCCCTGAGGTTGTTGAGACCCTCTTCCAATCCAGAGCTCCCTCTACGAGGAAACTGTACGCCCTGAGGTGGAAGCTCTTCCCCTCATGGTGCAGAGACCGCCAGCTTGACCCTGTTAACTGCCCAGTTGGTACAGTTCTTGAGTTTCTCCAAGCTAGGCTCTCTGCGGGGTTAACTCACTCAACCTTAAAGGTGTACGTGGCGGCCATAGCTGCTTACCACATCGCTTTCAACGGTCAGTCAGTGGGTAGACACCCCCTAGTTACACGTTTCCTCCGCGGTGCGCTGAGGCTGAGACCTCCAGTACGGTCCCGTGTTCCCCCTGAGACTTGGTTGTGGTTTTAGAGGCTCTTTGTAAAGCTCCATTCGAGCCGATACTTGATATCTCAGATAGACATCTGACGCTTAAGACTGCCCTGTTACTGGCTATCACCTCACTAAAGAGAGTTGGAGATCTTCAGGCCCTTTCGGTGGCCCCTACTTACCTAGACTTTGCCCCTGGTATGGCCAAAGCATTCTTATACCCTCGAGCGGGTTATGTTCCTAAGGTTCCCTCTGTTACACCACAACCTATTGTACTGCAGGCCTTCTGCCCTCCTCCCTTTCGGGAGCCAGACCAGGAAAAGCTAAATTGTATGTGTCCAGTGCGAGCATCCACACCCTTTACATTTGTCAGATTTTATGACCTTGATATGCGAGCCACTCCGGGCTCTTCTGTTCTTTCGTCTTAGCTGTGCTCTTCGGATACACACTAGGTAGGGATTTGGAAGTCTGGCAGCGTGGGCACATCGTTCCCCAAAGTGTTTGACGCAGCTCGAGTTCCTGAAAAGGAATGTCTCAAGGTTACAAATGTAACCCTGGTTCCTTGAAGGAACGAGACGCTGCGTCGCAGAGCCATACTCCCGGCACCCCTGCCGGCGCTTGCTTTCCTACTCGAAGCTGAATCCAGCTGCGTGGCAGGTGCCTTTATAGCTTCCTGGTCGCTACGTCACCCCGCCCGTGACGTCATGCCCTTCCATTGGAAAGATTGCACACGATATTCAGAGTCGGTCTCGTCAGGGATGTTCCCCAAAGCGCTTGACGCAGCGTCTCGTTCCTTCAAGGAACCAGGGTTACATTCGTAACCTTGAGATGTTTGTAATAATTTTTAATTTTAAAGTAGATTTTTGTATAAACATAGCTACTTTTTTTCAAAAGAATTTCTTGTCTTTTGCAAAAGAGTATCTTGACTACAGTTTAACTACCTCAACAAATTACAGTTTCAAAGCAGCTTCCCCAACCCTGGAGACCGGAGCATCGTTTTTCCCCGCTCTGGCTGTTTACATCCCTAGCTGTGCTTTTGTAATGGAAAGTGACAGTTTTCTAATGCAACCATTATAAACAGAGAAAGCACATGACTTTAAATGCCTCTGTCAGATTAGACTTGTTGGGGTGAGACACCAATCTGCATCTCCTCAGAGATGGGCGCAGATTAGCCGATAGACCCTTTCGTCCCATCTCACCCCCCACTCGACACGCCATTACGCAAACATTTTTGCACAGCTATTTAGGATGAGTCACATTCTAAGAAGGCCTCCAGAAGTTCGGCAGAACAGCTTATGTGTGAAATAGCTTGATGTGAGGGAAATTGATGTGTATGAAATACTGTAGGGGTGAGAAAAAGAGGGAAAAAATCTTCTGTTGAAGGAGAGGATGTGATTTGAGCTGTATCTAACTGCAAGGTCGTGTGTTTTAGTGTCTTCCTGGTGGGAGGACATGGAATATTCTTTTACATGTCAAACACAGGGACACGTTTGGTAAAGGAGATTGATAGTGCATCACCTGGCCTGATGAAAGTGAACATAAAATCAATGGTGTGGCAAGCGGTAGCCCCCCTTCCAATCCCATATAATGAGTTTGCTCCTCACTGCGCTGGCACTATGGAGCTTTGCCAGAGAAGCATCATTATGCTGACGGAAAAACACACAGGGAGAGCGTTCAACAGTCTCTTGCCTCCTCTATTATTACAGTTCACTCCATTTGGAGGGAGGGAGAGAGAGTGATTCTGTATCTTGCCTGATCTAATAAAGGAAAAGATTTTTCTCTGGGGACTTACAACTAACTGTATTGCAGTATAAACCGTAACCTCAAAACCATAAATAAACAGCACAGTCAAGACAGGAAGTACAACTGAAACATCCACAAAATATTGTCATTGAGGATGGATATGTATTTAAAACGGCAGATAGACATGCAGAATGAACTGAGCTTGTCTTTAAATCATATTGAGAATGCATTCAGCCCAAAGGTATAAGGCTAATGAGACGCATTAAAGAACAATGCATCTTTATACGCAATTAAAGTGGAGCTTAAGCTTCTAACTGAGCTGTAAGAAATCTAATGGAATATAAACAACGCCTCCATATGTGGGTCTTTATCAGTGAGGAGCGACGTAAATTAGCTGCAAACATAACTGTATAAATGAGCAAAATAACATAAAGAAAGCAAATAGTTATTTATTAATGAACTATTCCTTGCACTGAATGTAGGAGGCCATTAATGTCAAGTCAAGTGCTGGTTAACCTGAGATTTCCTAAGCACAATTTCATGAGAAAACACTGATATTTTGAGCTAGCAATTTTGTGTGAACTAGATTCATACAGAATGTGATATATATAAACATATATATATATATAAATAATGTGACGAGTCAGCTGCCTCCTCCCTGATTATCATCAGCACCCCGTCCTAAATCGGCGCCCTTCACCAGGCTCCTGACAGGAATGGGTGTGTGAGAAAGGAGGGAACCGCACCCGTTTACACGGCCATCAAGCCAGGAGGTCAGGCCGTCGATCCCCTGGATGCGCCGCGGCTAGTGAAAGGGATGAAGCCGCCGCCCCTCGTGCCCCGGACCCAAAGAGGGGATCGCGTGCGGCCGCCGGACTCCGCCCCTTACCTGGACCCTTACTCCAACACACATGCTGCAGATACTCAAAATGTGACTAAATACAGGAACGTGCTGTAACAACGCCAAATGTTTAAGGGTACCACAACAAGTGACAAATGTACATGTTTATCAATGACTACTCTGAAAGGTGAGATTTTTGTTTATTTAACACCGTGATCATATGATTCCTTGGCATTTTCTGAATATTATTAGCCTAAATAAGTTGACGAAATAAACAATTCCTGTGAAATGTTATGTAAGCTGACTAACTTTTACAACTTACCTAACACAAATCAACCATGGTTTTGCTACACTTACCATAGTTTAACAATGATATCTGTAGTAAAACTGTGGTGGTTTTTTATTTGGAGTAAAATCATGGTTAATTTTCGTAATTGTTCCATTGTTGTTTGAGTTACTTGCAGCGCTTTTCTTTCTTTCTTTCTTCCTTTCTTTTTTTTTGCAGTGCATTTCTTCTTCTTTTTTTTTTTTTTTGGTTGTGTTGTGAGTATTTTTCAAGTGAAGTGAAATGTGGCCAAGTATGGTGACCCATTCTCTGAATTTGTGCTCTGCATTTAACCCATCCAAGTGCACACACACACAGAAAAGCGACGATGTTTTGATAATTTGCTGGTGCTTTTTCTATTTGCACATGTTTTCTTAAGTTGCAGTGCACTGATCTATCTTGGCCACTGTAAATATGACTTTAGTTGTTCTGTGATATTGTTACTCCACCCCAAAATAAAAATTTTGTCATTAATCACTTACCCCCATGTCTTTCCAAACACGTAAAACCTTCGTTCATCTTAGGAACACAATTCAAGATATTTTGGTTAAAAACCGGAAGGCTTGTGACTATCCCATTAACGGTTGCACTTTATTTTACAGTACGTGTACTTACATGTACTTATAGTGTACTTACAGTGTATTTATCTAAGAATGTTCTGGTAATACAAGGTAAATACATGGGGTAGGGTTAGGTTTAGGGGTAGGTTCAGGATTAGTACCCAGTTATTACATAGTTATTGTAATTACTATAATAAGTACATAGTATGTACATGAGGAACAGGACTGTAAAATAAAAATGTCTCTCCACATCACCGTAGCACCATTTTGGAGAATATCCACTGAATGCAAGCAGTGTACTCTCTTCTGTGTCAGCCGTGACACAAGGATATGTTTTCTACATATTTTACGATTTGTAGAGTTGAACTACTGATGACAGATGGACTATTCTGATGATGTCTCTTACTTGGCAGTCTATGGGAAAGTCACAATCCTCCCAGTCTTCATCTAAAATATCTTAAATTGTGTTCCGAAGATGAACGAAGTTTTTACGGGTTTGGATTGACATGGGGGTAAGTGATTAATGATACAAATTTCATTTTGGGTTGGAGAATCCCTTTAAAACTTACGCATATAAAAGTTGCAAAACTGTGTAGTGAATACGTCCCACTATGAGACTGTATTGCAGTAATGGATGTTTTTCCTAGGAAAGTCTCCAGATATGCTTCCTTCATCTCAACAGAACTGAATTACCATCAAACAAAATATATGAAAAATTACCAAACCAACATCAGATCTGCCCCCAACTGAGCAATAATGCTTATGAAAAAGAAAACAACAACAACAACAACAACAACAAATAAATTATATCATCAACAAACAGATCATTTAGTTTAACTATTTGAAGGGCCAGGTTGATTTTAAATACCATAAAGACAAATCTGATTAGTTGTGATTAAAAACAGGCTGCTTGACCCTTAATTGTCTTTAATTTGAAGACAAATTACTGTTTTCTTGCACAATGGATGAACATTAGCCCTCACATCTGTTTGGGAATCCTCCTGCCTGGGCGATGAGACACTATTTCATGAAAACATTAAAGATACAAATGTGGCAGGCAATATGTCTATCTTGAAATGCAGTGTTTTCAAAAACATTGCTTTTCACGATTAATTTACTTTGCCCATTTGGTTGTGTTGTGCACATAGTAATGGGATTTGGTTGGTTTTATGTTCAAATGCATTCTATTTTGAAGTCTTTATACAGATTGCTTTGAAGATCTTTTCAAGCTTTTTGTTATTAGCCCAGTATCCGAATATGCCTACATCCCTACTACATAAAAGCAGTAAAAATAAGACCCGGATGACCAGCTATGATGGTTTCTTGTTCCACTTGTTTTGTTTCATATCATTAATAAATCTCTATTAATGGGATTTGTATCTGCAGTGTGGCAACAAACAAAAATGCTAAGCCTTGGAGAGTGAAAGTATGCAAAATCAATCTAAAGATAACAACCAAGAGCCGGCCTCCTGTTCTCGCACAGCATCTGCTCTCTGATTAAAATCCTCAACTGCCATTGAAGTCGAGGAATGAAGAAGGTCAACTCCAGGGAGAGCAGGCAGAGCGCGACGGATCCTGCCCCCAGGGCAGATGCTGCCGGTGGGGATAAAGCCACAGTCTCAGTCTGCTGCAACTGATAATCACTGTCTCAGCCAGTGTTTGTTGAAAGGCAGGGCAAGGAAAGAAGGGTTGGCTCTGACCTGTCAATGATGGCACACATGTCCAAGCTGACGTTCTCGAAGGCTCCCATCCTTCCCTGCTCCACTGCGGTGAGGTCAGCCAGCTGATCGTCCACCTGAATGAGCTGCATGCAGCCCTGGAAAGAGCGCTGGATGGGAGATGCTCTGGTTCTTAAAAAATAACCTAAACAAACAAAACACAAAGCAAAGATTTTAAGTGTTATGTGTCTTACAGGGATAGTTTTGTGCAAAAACTTTGATTCAACAAGCTTCATAATATTACGGTTGAACCAGTGATGTTACATGGACAATTTTAATGATGTCCTTACTAACTTTTTGAGCCTTGAACGTGTCAGTTGCATTGCTGTCTATGCAGGGTCAGAAAGCTCTGGTTTTTCATCAAAAATATCTTAATTTGTGTTCAGAAGATGAACGAAGGTCTTTTATGATTTGGAATGACATGAGGGTGAGTAATTAATGACAGAATTTTCATTTTTGTTTTAAATATCCTTTTAAGAAAAAGCATCTGTAAGATTTGGCATCTAAAATATTTAAATGTTTTTGAAAGAAGTCTCTTATGCTTACCAAGGCTTACCAATTTATTTGATTAAATTAAAATTAAAGTACTAAAACAAAAATATGAGCTTATAATGAGAGCAAAGACAATCTAAAAGTAAAATTAGGTAAAATTAAGCATTCATTATATTGGCATTCAATATTGGCCGATTATGATGCTAAAATATCTCTAATTGTGGCCAGTACTCAACATATGCTATAGTAATGAACATATGTTATATAATGACCTCTGATATTAACCGTAATTCAACATATATTCTAAAAATAATCCTGACCTGTGATGGAGAGCTCTTTGAATAATCACTATGCCTTCGGGTGAGACACGTAAGCTCATACTGTAGGATTGTGTACTGCATCACTCTTTATAAAAAAGGTCAAACTAAATTAAACAAAAATAAAGTCACTGTGTGTGATCTAATGTCACATGTGTAAAAGCTGAACATAAGGACCATTAACTGAAGAAAAACCTGTCAACCTAACCTCATTAACCAAGTGATATTTTTGACACCAAAAAAGGTCAAGCACATCGCAAACAATCAGCTAACTTTGATGCTACTAATTAGATAAAAACACCTAAAAATACAGAACAAACCCAGATTAGACAGATTTCTTCATATGGACCGCTGATATTCCTGGGATAGCATGCGAAATTTAGACCCCAAAGATCTGGAGGATCCTCAGGGTTGGTTACACATGCATTAGAGGTAAACAAAGCTTTCTATGATGCCGATCACAGGAAGGTCTATTGAGATTCACCTTGCAGCCCCCTGACATTATTCTACAAATGAGAGCATCTGGAAGCATCAGTGTTTGCAAGGAGCTCGTTTAAAAAATAAAATACAGGGAGAGAAAGAGAGAGAGAGAGAGGGGGGCGGGGTGTAGTTCCTTAAGTTTGCTGGACCATCTGTCTTGTCTGCTTCCTGCACCTGTCCAGGAGTCTATATGCCTGAGCAGTCAACAGAGGAGGATGAGGAAGGTGGGCTATTAGAAGACACACTGAGGGAAAAGCGTCTCGCTACAGAGAAAACAGAGAAAAAACGCAAGCATCTGCTGACAAATTAAGGCAGGGCTGTGGTGGCATCTCAATGATCGCCAGGATTTGTGGGATCTGGAAAGCCGCCAGGATCCGTGATCAACAAGGGACATGGGAAAAGACAGGTCTTCGTCACCCACACTCGGATGCGACTTCCCGGTGACTGCTTTTGTCCCATTCTGCTGTCGTAATTAATTGAGGAGAGTCACTTTTCTGACAAGATAACACTCTAAATTACGGCTGAGGCCCACAACGCACACTCCTGACTGGGTTTCTCAGTAGCTTCCGCATGACTGTGTTTATGTGCTGCTGATGATTTTGCAGGGATTGGAGAATAACTACTGTAAGATTAATGAGTGTCTATGGGCTTCATGTATTATTCATGAACGGCAAATGTAATATGGAAGATTTCCGTGGGAAGCCCTTGTTGTAAACTTTTATTCTCATCAATAAACCTGGTGCAGATGTTAACTGTTTTTGTTTATTCTGCATTGGCAAGTTCATAATGATATAACAGTGTATCTTACAATAACTGACAAGAGATATTATGAAAAGGTGCCATCAAATTGTGAGTAAAACAACCATTTTCCCTAAAGTGACACAGTTTAAGTTTAAGAAGGCTCCTTTGAGCTCAATAGCATCATTTGCCAAAAGCAGGCATGCTGGTACGTGCCAGGGCCAGTCGCGTTTCCAGTGTCATTTCCGGTGTTTGATCGGTGGTGCCTCCTCGGGGCCAACGGCCTGGGTTTTTTGGCCCAATGAAAACCTTGGGCCAAAGTGGGCCAGCTGGGGCTAGAGGAGTGGTTATGAACAAAGGCGGAGTTTCTCCATGTCTAAAGAGCGTCAGTGCCGCAGATCATTTCATGAAGCTGACAACTATAATACCAGCATTAAAAACTTTTTAAAATAAGATGAGCTTAAAACTCACTTTCAGTCAGCAGCGAGTGTTTGAAATAACTTGATCCGATGTGTATTATAATCACCATACGAGGCAGAAATATTTAAAGCGATGCTAAAGACTATGTACTCAAAGCATTAAAGTTACCATAGTGAACATGGTAAATGCAACCACTTGAAGAACTCAGACGTCAGCTTCTTATTCTCACAAATGTGTATTTATTTAGTAACATATTTTATCCGTCATAAGTCTTATCTCAAGAGTTTAGCTCTGCGTAGCCAACTCTATGTCACAAAAATATAATAATAAAAATATAGAAATTATCAATCTTTCTAAATGTGATGTATATAGGCCACTGTGACTATAAATAAACAGAAACAGATTTGACTGAATAAGCAGGCTATGTTCATAACACTTTATTTTTGTGTGACTAATTTTCAATCCTGATAAATTAATTCATTATGATCAAGTTATCACTTATTATAGTAAAACATTGATGCCTTTGGATTTAAATATTTAACAAAGCATGGCCAACAAACGACCGCTTTTATCGTCTTTATTTTTTTGATCGCGGTGATTCTAGTAACTTATTTCATATTAGTTTTCTGATAACTTCTCTTTGTTGGTGAAATGATGGGGTTGCATGATGTTGTTCTAGAGAGGCATGTAAAGGGCAGGTTTTAGTGAAGCGCAGCTGAGCTTCTGGCCCGACGGTGGAAACGCATAATTATTTTGGACACAGTGCTACTGGTCCGAGGCTATTTGCCCCGCCCGGCCTGTTTAAAGCACTGGTTTGCACTGGCCTGACAGTGGAAAAGCCACTAATGTCTTCTCATTGAGGTCCTAAAATAAAGTGATAGTGATGTAGAACACACTATTACTGATGAAAAGTGCTTCTTGGCTGTGATTGAATGATTTCTCATTCTATCAGCCTAATATATTCACAACAGGTCCACAAATTGGCCTGAATGGGTCGAACCGGTGGAAACAGATGAGCTAATTACAGAACAAACAACTCGCCCATTCGGTCAACACTGTTTTTGGTTAAGTCCAAATCTAAATAAACATTAAATGACTTGAAACGAGCCAGTGAGAGTGCCAGTGTTTAGCAGGGCTGGGTTTTGACCCAAATTTCATAATCCGACTTCGATTCTCATTCACAAGCTTATGATTCGATTTGACAACCAATTCAACTCGATTTATCAAAGCATGAATAAAACAATGAAGAACAGTAAACATTATAATTCACACTGTAATTTTTTTTCACTAAATATTTTATTTGAGGTAAATGTGACATTACGTGACATTGTTTACAAGCCGTTCTATTGATGTCTTTTTGCGGTTGAAACTCATTGAAGATTTTCTTTCTATTTCGTGCTGAAACTGCTATGGAAGCGGAGGAGATGATCAGTTCACTTACGTTTAGCATTGAGCTTCTGATGAACTAAGGAGCTACAGCGATCTGTCACTCTACAGTAAACAGCCCCAAAATGGCTTTTATTGTTCGAATACTGTAATAAAATGTACAGAATTTGAAATCGCAGACTTTGTTTCATGTCAAAAGTATAACAAAGCACAAAGCTTACTGCGATTTATTGGATGGGAGGTGCGATACAATGTTCCGTTCATTAAATGAAAACAGGCTAGACTAATCAAATAATTTTTAAACCACCCCTAGTGTTTAGTTGCATGTTACCTTTGGTGTAAAAGAAGACACAATTATATAAAAAGGGCAAACAAACAAAAGTTTGGATTCAATTTAGTTTGACAGATGTTTTATAATTCTAAAATGCATAAATCTTAGAAAGGAGAAAAAAAACAGACTGTTTTTAGTGTATTAAAAATAATAGCTAAAAAAGTCAGCAGTACTGTAAAACTCAACTACATGCCATATACTGTTTAAGAAAATAAGTCCCTTTTCTTTTTTCCACTCTATTAGAAAGTCATCAAAACAAAAGCTGACCTCCTACAGGTTGATGGGTATTTTAAAGTCCTAATCAGCAGCACAAGAACTCTACGACCCTTCTCTGTTTAATGCTGACTTCTTTATTACAAAATCCAATCTACTGCCATCTCCCATCAGACAGTCATTAATTCAGTGAGGTCTGCCACAAATGTGCAGGACCATCCTCTGTAAAATGGGTTTGGGAGACTACATCTAACTAGAGAGAATGTCGGGAGACAAGCAGTCCCTTTCTTGGAAAAACAAAGAGCTATTCTCGCTGTTCCACTGTAGACAGCTAAATGCATATGAGAGGTCTTTTGGAGACATCAGAGACTTTTTTTGTTTGCTAGGATATTCCATTAGGGCTTAAGCAATCAAACATGTGCTAAAGCTAATTATGTTTTGTTTGCAAAAGTCCAAATGAGCATCTTGGGCTCTTTGTCACATTAGGAAGAGGTAAAACTTTTTTAAATTATGAATGGGATACACTGCATTATTCACTGAACAGGTTTCTTTAGAGACTTTTTTTTTATTGTTACAAAAATATATTTATTTTCATTAAAAATGTACGATGAAACATAATATGTGCAAAAAGGTTTTGTTTAAATGTAATTTAAAAGCATGTAAATATAGGCAGAAAATTATTTTCTCTTTCTGATGTAAACATAAATGAATCTACTTTTGAAAATCTTTGTCCATACAATTAATGAGGTCCAAAACCAAAATCGGATTCCAATGATATCAAATAAATAAAAACATTGGGGTGATTGAAGTATGTTCATTTTTGTTGCACCAGACTTATATTAGCATAGAATTAAAAAAAAAAAAATTAAAATTTTGCAGACAAATTCTGAACCCTATACAACATTATATCTATGTATCTCACATATTAAATTTGGCCTTACAATGTTATGAGCGCACATATCAGTGCTCTCGCAATTCTTGTCTGAAACAAACACTGTTTTTATAACTATTATTATTATTATTTGTTTTTTCAATTCTTTTTCTTTTTTGTTTTTCAAAAGCATGTCTAACCTCAGGAAGGCAGGAAAATGCCAGGAGTTGTGGAAACACAAAGTGCATGAGGCCAGTCTGTCTTTCCCTGTAATGATGATCTGAATCAGGTGTACAGTATAACTGTTACCAGAGGCTTATCTTGCACAAACACACATGACTGTCTTTGCTCTTTAGAGACATTATCTCAAGGCTGATAACAGCAATAACCCACCAGTAGAGGCACATAGGGTTCACTTTCAAATCTGCACATTCCAAAATTCAAACATTGTATTGTATTTATCTATTTATTTCAAGCTAAACTAGTATTGTGTTAGAGAAAGCAGAGATAAAATATTACCTAAATCAGACTGGATGCCAAACAATAGTATAAATAGCATTACCAACTGCATGAAAAATATCCTACAACCCCTTGTGATCTATTTAAACTCTCTACTAAACAGAGATAAAGCCAGTTCCGAGATTTAATGTATACATTTACACTGATTTTAAGCTGAAACGCTATCACTATCATAGTCTTTGTACTAAGCTGACATCTGAGAA
Organism: Carassius carassius; assembly: GCF_963082965.1. Classification (NCBI taxonomy): domain Eukaryota; kingdom Metazoa; phylum Chordata; class Actinopteri; order Cypriniformes; family Cyprinidae; genus Carassius; species Carassius carassius. The sequence goes on from NC_081789.1 coordinate 15,328,903, forward strand.
ACTGATTAACAGTCATACAATTAACAAGATAAACAGGCATCATTCCATGCATAGAAATAAAAAAGATTGTTTTGCTCTTGCAGTCTACCAACATGTGCATGTGTGTTCACGTTAATGAAATGCACTACAGCTGTCTGAGTGAGGTGAATGGGAACATACAGTACTGGAGCTGCCTCAAGTAACCTAATCTGGTCCTGCATATTTTTTGAAGATGACCTTGCCATTGCTAGCACAGTCTGATCAGAGCCAAGTCTTTGATGATTTTACCACATTAAAATTAATGTTCCCAGTTTCATGCTCTACAATTAGCTTCCATGCATAAGCAGCCTAAATTACCAGTGTTCATGCTGGTGGTTTCTAGATAATCAAGAAATCTAGTAGGGAGCTGTGGTTCATACAAAAATAGAATATTTACTGAGAATGTACTCACCCGCAGGCCATCCAAGATCATCAGAGCAGATCTGGAGAAATTTTGGATTACATCACTTGCTCACCAATAGATTCTCTGCAGTAAATAGATGCCAAGCCAACCGATTCCAAACAAATTGATAAAAGCGTAACAATAATCCACATGGTGCCAGTCAATCAGTTTTGTTTAAAACAGTTTTGGACTGTTATCACTTATAAACAATACTTGATGGGTACATATTTATCTTCTGATTCAGACAAGACGACTTTTGTTGGAGGATTTGTATTTTAAGCAATGCTTTTTAGTTAAAAAAATGTCTGTTTACTACAAACAACCAGCTTTTCACTTCACAAGATGTTAATTGACAAACTGGAGATTTGTGGATTATTGTAATGTTTTTATTAGCTGTTTGGACTCTCATTCTGATGGCACCCATTCACTGCAGATGATCCATTGGTGATCAAGTGATGTGATGCTAAATTTCTCCAAATCTTTTTTAAAGAAGCAACAAACTCATTTACATCTTGGATGGCATGAGGGTAATTGGTTATAACATATCCCCATCGCTATGATGCTTTCTTAAATGTTGTTTTCTCACCGTTGTCATTTCTAATTGTGTGTTTATTTCATCACTGAGAGGAACGTGTGCATATTAACGGATTGATTCAAAAGCCGCTCCCAGCAGCGTTGGATGTTAGTATTCCACTGCTCAGGTATTTCAAACTTTTCTTAACACTTAATCAAAGAAATAAAAAGAACTTTGCTGTGAGTATATCGGGGCCTTTAAACTAACACCATAGTGCCCAAGATCAAGATAAATAGTTCAGTCACTGCAGTAAAACTGCACTGTAATTTGTTCATTTAATGCTTAGATATAAAAGTGTCCTCTAACTGAAAAATGACCTTATTTTATAATAATCATCTAAATAAAAAATAAACTTTATAATAACCATTCATGAACTGGCTAGGGAGCAACAAGACTTTTCTGAGAGCCAACAAAGCTGCCAAAACTATACTGCTATGCAAATCATTTGAAGCAAAGTCCATTTAAGCCACAGATAGGTTAGTTTAATAATTTAATATTTTGTTTAACAAAACATATTGCCTAATATTAGTGCAGCCCATATGCACACACAAATGGAAAGCACAGATTTTGTTTGTTTACTTGAGCAAATCACTGAAAAGCAATGAAAAAAAAGAAGGAAAAAAAAGAAAATATGATAAATAGTTAAATATGAAATCAGATCTCTTAGACCAAAGATTTTCAAACATGGGCCATGAACCCCTAATGGACCACAGGTTGTTTGAAGATCCATAAAGAATTTGAGAGAGAGAGAGAGAGAGAGAGAGAGAGAGAGAGAGAGAGAGAGAGAGAGAGAGAGAGAGAGAGAGAGAGAGAAAAGACTACACAAAATGTACGTTTTAGGCATGAGAAATAAAAAATATTAATCTAAGACATTCATTAAATATGTATAATACAATATTTTAATTCATTTACCAAATTTGATTACAGTTAATTTCTAAAAACAAAATTCTTTAAACTGCAATAGTCAAAAATATTTACTCATCTAATATTACTCTAATAGTGGCCAGAATGTAAAGAAATTTAATATGAAGTAAAGCAAAAAATATTTAAAGAATTTTCTCGGGCTTTAGTACAGTGACAATATACAAGCTCTATAATATATACATTTATTTAAATGAAGTCATATGAAAATCATTTTTATTTATAAATTTTAATCAATAAGTAAATACTTTTCAAATTTATTTTAGAATATAAAATCATCACATTTGAGGTTCTTGACTTCAAAAAAGTTTTAGTTCTTAGATCATGATTTGACAGATTGACAGAAAACGATTTGTTACTTATATGTTTCAATCTGAGTTTTACAGTCATTCCCAATGTTAACGGTCTTTGGCATACTCATTTTCTGCATTATGAGATCATTCTATGCTTAAAAAACAACAACAAAACAACAACAACAACAACAACAACAACAACAACAAAAAACAATCAGCAGTAAACAAATCAGACAGTGCAGACACATCTCTTTCGAAAATAACAGTGACGGATGGAAAAGTATGATTGATAATTATGGTTAGTGTGCAGGTGAACCAACAGCAGCGCAGTGAGGAGAACTGAAGCTTTTTGATCTCATTTTAGAGGCTGTCAAGTGCAAATGTGCTGCCGGGCTGTGCCAGACCCAGAGCGAAGGGACTGCAGTTCCTACCTCATTTAGTGGTTTTTGAAGATATGTGAGTCTGATAAAGCTATCAGCCATGCTATCCCTCAGCCTCAATAGACGAGCAGGTTGATAGCGCCAGACACTGCTGTCTATCTCAGCTGCCGCTTTTCCTTTGCATACTTGCCTTTCTGAGCTGCTAAACATCCTCTTATCTCTGAATTCCTGCCAGTGGTCCGATCGGCCAGATGGCTGGCTTAAGAGGGCACCGGGGAGGGTTCATTTCCATCAAGGGGGGGGTGAATGCATGTGGGGTGGCACATGCAACTTTGGATCGAAAACTTAAAAAAACCCAATGTCAAAATGCAAGGACTTTCAGAAGGAGAACAAGTTCTGTTTGTCTCTTCAGATAATTTGATGAAGGCAAATTTACTTTTGACATGTTTTTGGCCCTTTTCAGATCCTCTGATCCAAATACATCAAGTTGATGTCTTTGGACTGGGGAAATTCACAACAACTGATCGCTTTCAACAACTATACAAGATTTTTTGACCATCTTCTTTCGGCAGGTTGGTTGCATACCATGACTTGGATTTGTTGGAAAACTGGAGTAAAAATGCAGCTTTGTCATTAAAGTACATTAAACATACAAAACATACAAACATTATTTTAAATTGCAATAAACTACAAATACAATATCTTTATTTTCTCACTATCTTCCAACTCAAGAACACAAACCTTTTGAAGGCTTTGCTATCAGGCTTAGACGCTCTGACTCACATTTTACTTTTACCTCATTCACATTGTGAGGCCCAATGTTTTTCCTAGAAAATGTTGTTATGGTTTTAAGCAAATTTTAAATAAGTAATATCTGTGATAAATGTTTTATTCATTTTTACATCAAAACTCTACTGACATTTTCCCTTGACACTCTGGTCCTCATGAGAGTTAAAAGACAATGGAGGACGTTCACACTAATCTGGGTAGCCAATTATTTTTTCTTTTAAGCAGACCATCCCTTTGTTAATTTTCTTTGGTTTTCCAATTAAACAAGATAAAACATAAAAGCATATCAGCATTAATGTCAATCCTGATTTCTTTAAAGGGGTGTCTTTATGCATGCATAGTGAAGAAAGTTCTCAAATCCTTTCTAGTGCTGGTCTCTCAGTAGACAAAATTCAAAGGCCTTTGTAAGTCAGTGGCTAATGCACCAGGGAGAGTGAGAAGATCTGAGGATCTGTACTCAGTTTTGGGCTCAGTAAATTTCTGAACTTGCCTCCAAAGTGGTACGTGCTTCCTGTTGTGATCTGGACAGGCGAGGTGGTTCTCACTGCTGATGCTTCATCCCCATCAGTGGTCAACATGGCAAAATTCTCTTTGGCCAGGAAACGAACATCATGCCATTCTCCATCATTCAGACCAGAACCTATAAAAAATATGGAAAACTATTGATTAACATATAAAACAATGCTGCAACCTTTTCACAGCTGAATTTGTCAAGTAATAATGTGTACTTACTTTACACCTTGAATACATGTGATCTTAATTATTATTGAAAAATCATAGAATAGATATATTTCTCAAGTTAAAACATACATTTCAACAAATATCATGAATTATTGAACCATATCATACCAACATTTTGGGGGTAGTCACGCTACATGACATTTTGCAACCTAAACATGTCCTAAAAAGGTCAAATTATCTTATATTTTAAGACTAATTATTCTTGATAAATAATTATGTGTTCTCTCTTTGTTATCATTTGTTGTTGTTTTTTTCTTCTCTTGTTTCTAACACAGTAGTCATGACAAATGTCTTTTATCTGCACAAAATTATTTCAAAAATTAATAAGCTGTTAATCAAATACTGAATTTGTATGTGTAGTATATACATAATTTACAAAGGACGCATTAATCATAAATGACAGTAAAGATATTTACTGTATGATACAAAATATTTGTATTTAATTTGCATTTACATATTTTTCTTTTCCTTTCTACTTTTTCCTTTCAATTGATCAATGAAGAAATATTCCACAAGAAAATATATAAAAACATTTTTTTTTATGAAAAATAACAATTATTTTCTTGAGCACCAAATTAACATAGCAAAATGATTTCTAAAGGATCATGTAAGACTGAAGACTTAAAGGGGTCATATGATGTTGCTAAAAATAACATTCTTTTTTTTATTTGGTGTAATGCAATTTGTTTATGCAGTTTAAGGTTAAAAATACAACTTATTTTCTGGCCTTTTTACATGTTGTGCATCACGCTGTGTAAACATAAAACCATGTCTGCATTTGTGATCGGAGGAACAACAAACAACAACCGCTACTACACACTGCTCAAACTCGCGTTTGAATCATCATTGGCAAATTCTTTAAACTTAAACGTACTTACAGATTGTAAGTCAGAAACGCCACACAGTCCTTGCAAAGATTGAATTGCCCAAATTTATAGAATCGGACACTGGCATTATAGGCTACTCTTCCATGGAAACATTCCTCGTCCTCTATAAAATGCGCTGCACACATCTGAATGTTTGGGTTGAAATGTTTTGGAACAGTGTTGTAAATACAGCTTAACCACTGATTTCTAGTTGTGTCCTGTTTTGGACGGCCAAACAAAGTAGGTAAGCTTTCACAACGAAACACACATCGTCTCCACAACATTGTCGGTGGCGGCAACAGCAAGAATAAAAGTTGCACCTTCTTTCTTTGTTTGAACATTTTGGCTGCGTTATGCAAATCTTCCCACATTGTGACTTAGACCTGGGGACGTGTTAGAACGAGCCGTTCTAGGTAGGCTTGGTTGACTCTTAACTTTTATAAAGAATATCTCTTTGAATTTGAGACTTTAGTCTTTGCAACTTTACTCATCTTCTTTATGCAAGAGATTTTAAAACTCCAAAGAGAAAGAAAAAAAAAATAATTGCATCATATCAACCCTTTAAGACTAAAGACTTAAGATTTTTATTTTAAACTGTAATTAATATTTCAGATTATCAAGCGTGAGCATTTGTTCTGGCAGGTCACATTAGTCAACCTTGCATCAGCTGACTCTCAGCTGATCCCCATCTACCTATAGGAATACGACAACTATCTAAGCATTCATATATAAGATCCCTCAGTATTATCATGTTTTTGCATTGCTCAGTAGCTAATTACTCTCTTCCATCCCCAACTCCTCCTCTGTCAGTCAGGATTCAGCCTTCTGATTCTCATTTGAATCAGATTAATTATAAATGTGTACATAAAATTATTGAACTTTAATGATATCTGCATACATTCATGTTGGTTCTGTTCTGTTTACCCTGGGGGGTTATCGCTGCTCTCCCTGCTTTTATCCATGGTAGTCTGCATGGATGCGCAGAGACTTCTTGACAGAACAACAGTATGCTAATTGTCCATCATCTTTGACGATGGTCCTGACAGAAATGTTTTTTGTTTTTTTTTACTGTAGGTTTGATCAAATAAATGCAGAACTGGTGAGCAGAGACTTCTCTCAAACAAAAGCAAACTCAAACTTTATATTTTAAGAAATAACAATAAAATATTTCTGTCTTAATTAGGTTGTCTATGCTCAAATATTTTAATTAAGCTTTCTACTTTAACATTATATCAGGACAGTTTTCTTACCTTCACTTTCTGCCTTCAATCAATCAATCAATTAAAAAATCCTAATCCGAGATTAAATCCATAAAGAGGTGTATTCAAGTCAATGTATGCATGAATTGCATTTTTAATTAATAATAATAAAAAAAAAATGTTAACCCACATACAAACATATACTGAACAGGATTTTACATCTGGAATTCCAATGCAATCTGCAATATGCTGCTGATGATAAAATGACAAGTCTAAAAGTCTACTCCGAGGGCGGTTTCAGGACGAAAGGGGTTCAGGTTAACAAACCCACAGCAGCTGTTGATTTGACATCTCTGATTGATAAATCAGAGAGTTATTATTTACTCTGATGCCATCGTGAAGGGCAAAAGTCATCAGAACATAATAACCAGGCTGATGGTAGCTTAGAGCAATGGATTCCTTTCCACCATTAATCATGCACTGGTGGAAAGACATTAGCTCATTGGAGGTCCCCAGTGGCCAGTTTACCTCTATCTGTCACACACCACAAAACACTGAACAACTGTTCTCTCCTTCCTGACTGCTCTCACTCTCAGGCACAGTCCACTTGGCACGAACAAGGCCAAAGTACCTTACACGCCATTACCTCTGATAAATTTGTCTCTCAGAAGTTGCTGGTGATATGAAGGTACAGCGCTTTCTGCCATTTACTAGTATGTCATCCATCAGTTTCCCTCAAACCCTGTACATTTTGTGCTTGTGTAGGTGTATGAAGCGAACGGTGCACCAGACATGCCTGTCACGAGCTGTTCTGTGGGACAGTTGGACAAACAGATGGCTTTTGGGTACAAGATAAATTACGTTAAGTGCCCTGATATGACAACACAAGATAAAAAGAGTGTCAGTAATGTGTGAGAATTGGGTGTACAAAGCTGATGAGATTAAAGTGTGAGTTATGTCTGATTATTTCAGGATGCTATAAACAACAACGACAACAACAAAAACAGCCTTTTTAAGCAGGTTTAGTTCTAAACAGGTTGGTTACCAGCATAAGTGTTTTCATTATTGCCAAACACATATATCTTCAGCAATAACCAACTTGTGCCAGTAACAGACTAGAATTGGTCAATTAAAACCAATGAAGATTTAACAATATATTGCAATACATAAAAAAGCAAATAAGCACGACCCGTGTAGTCTGATACACAAACAAATGCCTGATTTGAACCGGTTCTTTTGAATCATTCAAGAGATTAACCAACTCAGAAGTTACTGGTCTGAATCAGTCGGACGAGTGACAAATCTTAAATAAATGCATTTATTTATAACAAATCAGCTAGCAGATTAATATACAGATATCTGACCTAAAAATGTCAAATTAGGGGGAAATCTAATAAATGGGAAGTATTTTTCCCTTTTCTGTCCTAGATTTTTGGGAAACATTTTGGAAAGAAGCAAATTATATTCATAACATATTCATAAATTCTAACAATTATATATTGTTATATAAAATGTGTGCGTGTATACACACACACACACACTCACCAGCCACTTTATTAGGTACTCCTGTTCAATTGCTTGGTAACACAAATTGTTAATCAGCCAATCACTTGGCAGCAACTCAATGCATTTACAAGTGTACCAGTGAGTATGTGTGTGTGTGTGTGTGTGTGTGTGTGTGTGTGTGTGTATGTATATATATATATATATATATATTAGTGCTGTCAATCGATTAAAAACTTTAACTAGATTAATCACACATTTTTTCTGTAAATACTTTAAATACTTGTTTAAATGACATCTTTTTATGAATGAAGGCCAGTATTACTGATATTAATACAGCTACTGATTTTTTTTTTTTTTTTTTACATTTATTATTAGGCTTCAAAAATATAACAGTTTTTAATTTAAGTAAACTTAAAACAATGCTAACATAAACCCATAATAAATGTCATGTTTACTCCTGCCCTTCCTGTCTTAACAGTTAGGAAATATACAGAAATTTAATAAAGTTATCAAAGTTATATGCAGTCTGCACTGCATAAACTATAAATTAAATAGTTAATCCTTATAAAAGCTACAAAAGTTATTTAGTCAAGAGCAGCGAGTCATTTTCTCTGTTCCCTTTGTTCTTTAACTTTACTGACAGGAAGCTTTATTGGCTGCTGTTCCTTTAAGAGCAGACAGACACGCGGATCTCACCGTTTATATACTGTCTATGGATCTCGCCTCATTCTCTCACAACTCTTTTTGTTCATTTTAGACTTTATATAAATCATTTAAGATTGCTCTTATGAGGATAATCGACAAAACTGGCACTTTGGCATGTTTATTGTTAGTTCAAGCGCTTAAGAGAACTGGATTCTGGCGCCCTGTCTATGCATTGTGTGTGTGTGTGTGTGTACGTGTATATGTGTCACATAAGGGCATTCACAGACAGCGCATTCTCTTTTGTCTTGCCGCGCTTGAAATGTTTAAAAGCATTTAAATGAATAAGAGCGTGATCATATAATGTAAAGCTATCCAACGGATGGCAGAAAATACGGATGATAAAATACGGAAAATATTTTGACACGTTAAACCAGACAAAAATTAATCGCATGCGTTAACGCGTTAACGTTGACAGCACTAATATATATATATATATATATATATATATATATATATATATATTTATATATATAGAAGTGCTTTAAAATGTGAAAATACTCATTAATTTAGATTAATTTCTCAGAAAACAAGACATATGTTTAATGTTCTAGCAAATGCATCTTGTTTTCAGGATGTTTAGCTATTGGAATACAAAATAAAATGAACAACGATACTGAACAACTGAACAAGATACTTTTTTATTTATTTAATTTTTTGCTGTACATGCAACATTTATTGCAATGACTATATGAATTTAAGTCTTTCTCCTTGATTTAAGACTTTTTAGGCCATAATTTGTGGAAGAGTGAATTAAGACTTTTTAAGCACCACATAAACAATGTAAATGTTGTGATTAAAAGAACTGACTTATATCACCTGCCCCAAATACCATCCACCAGAAAACAGGAATACATAGACACACACACAAAACGTTTTGTAAAAATTCTCTCCGTGCACACATACTACACTCAAATGTGTTCTAATTAGGTTAGAAAGGTGGATCATGGCTCTTGATGTACATTTCCACAGCACTATGTTCAGTCTTTTTTGCATCTTACATTACATCAGTGTGAGAGGGCAGCACCCCTGTATGTCCCTATGAGAGACCCTGCAGTCGTTACCCACCGTCACGGATTAATTAACACAATGTGGGTCCCTTGAACTCTGACAGATTAACCTACAGTCATTACTTTCCACCTGCTAAATCAGCTTTCTCGTGATAACCTTCAGCTCCTCAGGATCACACAACTGGTCTCTCTCTTCCAACTCCACTGAAAGAATAAGAGATGCTCATAGACAACAACGCCCAAACAGATTTTGATAAATGTCTGGTGGATTCCAGCCTCACAAGACCATTAAAGTGTGAATGACATCTGAAGGACTCGGTGCCCTTTAAAAAGCAGGTGCATCTTCATATGGGGTTCAAAGGTAGGGATGCAATTACAGGGATGCACAGCCTCCAGCTCTGTTTGTCATCATGGTAAGTGTGATATTTGAGTACGGCCTGCGAAAGGCTCTTTGCAACTCAAGCCAAGAAGCCCTAGATGCAATAATGTCATCAAAAAGGATTGCTGGAAAAGTTTCCGCTTCCTCACTACTCAGAGGTTCACAGACACCAAACCATGATTAATGTTAGGCTTTGCCAGCAAATAGAGCTCTTGGGAGAGCAGGAACTTCAAGCTTCAGCTTTTCCATGAATATGTTTTTGATAGTGGAGTGTCTGAAATTGTCTTAGAAGCTCCTTTTTTAAACATAGAGAGAGGGGTGCTAAAATATATATCATGCCTCCTCTGTCCACCCCACAGAAGAATATTAATGACTTATCCGAAGGAGGGCTTGGTTATGTGACCAATTCAGATTTTCTATGGATTTCACAGGCAAAATCGTTGGAGGAAATTCAGTAAGAATGAGTGATGCACCGATTTTGCATAGTGTCTGATTCACTGATGGACTTATTGATGATGTACTGGTAAAATCGCAATAGAACGTGCACACAATCTGCACTTTCAGTGAGTCTTATGAATAAGGTACAATACATTGAGTAAAAATTATGGAGGCTTGTTTGTGCCAAAATAAAGACAATTACTTAACTTCACTAATGTGTGAACTAAACTTCACTAAACTTCACCACACACGCACAATTGTATCACATTTTGTATCTGGTTAAGCTACTTTGTGGATGCTTAATAAATAAGACATTATTATTATTATTTTATTTTTTTGCATGTAAAAGTAATACAGCTGTTTAATGAACATTTCTTCTTTTCATTTTATGTGTTATATAAATCAGGTGATCAAATACACAACTGTTTAAAAGTTTTGGTTTTGGGTTGGTAAGTATTTTAAATGTTTTTGCTTATGTTCACCAAGGGCAAAGATACAGTACAAAACAGATATACTGTAAAATATTATTACAATTTTAAATAATTATATATATATATATATATATATATATATATATATATATATATTTCAGTGACAAGTAATTTTTGAGCATCCATTAATCCATTACACACCATTCAGAGTCACATGATCCTTCAGAAATCATTCTAATGTACGGAATTGTTGCTCAAGAAACCGTTCTTATTATTATCAATGTTAAAAGCAGTTGTGCTGCCTAAAGTTTTTACAGAAGTTTTTTTTTCTTTTCAGGATTCTTTGATGGATAGAGAGAACAAAAAAATAACATGTATTTTAAATATAATCTTTAATGTCACTTTCAAACAATTTAATGCACAATTGTTGAATACAACCCGAATTCCGGAAAAGTTGGGACGTTTTTTAAATTTTAATAAAATGAAAACTAAAAGACTTTCAAATCACATGAGCCAATATTTTATTCACAATAGAACATAGATAACATAGCAAATGTTTAAACTGAGAAAGTTTACAATTTTATGCACAAAATGAGCTCATTTCAATTTTGATTTCTGCTACAGGTCTCAAAATAGTTGGGATGGGGCATGTTTACCATGGTGTAGCATCTCCTTTTCTTTTCAAAACAGTTTGAAGACGTCTGGGCATTGAGGCTATGAGTTGCTGGAGTTTTGCTGTTGGAATTTGGTCTCATTCTTGCCTTATATAGATTTCCAGCTGCTGAAGAGTTCGTGGTCGTCTTTGACGTATTTTTCGTTTAATGATGCGCCAAATGTTCTCTATAGGTGAAAGATCTGGACTGCAGGCAGGCCAGGTTAGCACCCGGACTCTTCTACGACGAAGCCATGCTGTTGTTATAGATGCAGTATGTGGTTTTGCATTGTCCTGCTGAAATAAACAAGGCCTTCCCTGAAATAGTCGTTGTTTGGAGGGAAGCATATGTTGCTCTAAAACCTTTATATACCTTTCAGCATTCACAGAGCCTTCCAAAACATGCAAGCTGCCCATACCGTATGCACTTATGCACCCCCAGACCATCAGAGATGCTGGCTTTTGAACTGAACGCTGATAACATGCTGGAGGGTCTCCCTCCTCTTTAGCCCGGAGGACACGGCGTCCGTGATTTCCAACAAGAATGTCAAATTTGGACTCGTCTGACCATAAAACACTATTCCACTTTGAAATAGTCCATTTTAAATGAGCCTTGGCCCACAGGACACGACGGCGCTTCTGGACCATGTTCACATATGGCTTCCTTTTTGCATGATAGAGCTTTAGTTGGCGTCTGCTGATGGCACGGCGGATTGTGTTTACCGACAGTGGTTTCTGAAAGTATTCCTGGGCCCATTTAGTAATGTCATTGACACAATCATGCCGATGAGTGATGCAGTGTCGTCTGAGAGCCCGAAGACCACGGGCATCCAATTAAGGTCTCCGGCCTTGTCCCTTACGCACAGAGATTTCTCCAGTTTCTCTGAATCTTTTGATGATGTTATGCACTGTAGATGATGAGATTTGCAAAGCCTTTGCAATATGACGTTGAGGAACATTGTTTTTAAAGTTCTCTTACGAGAGCTCTCTCGTACTGCGTCTTAGCTAAGACGCTACGGGAAAAGTCTCTTTTCACGAAATACTGAAGCAAAAAATTATCCTTAATTTCGTATTTTTGTAAAGCGCATTTGCAGCAGTACACAGCCATAGGCGAGACGGCTCGTTTGCTCATTGGCTTGTTCAGCGGCAACTGCACAGCCTATCGAGCGCGGGCTGATGCAACATCAGACCAATAAGGGCGCTTCGCGCCCTTCTTGCCACTTCCCGCCGAAACGGGTGTGGCCCAACCTATAAAAGGAGCTCGAAAAGGCTGACTCACCTGATTTTTCATCTCTTCAGCGAAGCTCACGCATCGCTGGATCACGGAGGAAGCAAGCGCCGTCTGAGAAAGCACATCAGCAGGACGAGCCATTCTGAAGCTGCTGGCATCGCCGCCTTCCACTGCCGTTCCTGCTGCGCTATCCGGCGCCTATATCCTTTCAATCCTGTTATATCCAAGCTGTTCTTTATGTGTGTGTGTGTGTTCGCCCTGCGACACACACTCGTAAAAGAGCTCGCGTCTTTTTTAAGATGCCTTTCTGCGGCTCGTCAGAGCCCCACTCAGCGAGGGAGACCGGTACGTCATCTGTGTCTCCTGCCTGGGTGAAGACCATGCAGCGCTCGCTCGCTGATGGCGGATGCCCCCACTGCGAGCTGTTGCCATGGTGACTCTGAGGACTCGCCTGGCCTTTTTCTCTGAGCCTGCATTCTCCGCTGCGCTGAGGCGCCGTAAAAGCATCGCTTCCAGCGGATTCCGGAACCGTCTTCAGCTCAACCGAGCTCGCCGGTTCGCCCTGCTTCACCGCCCCACCCCCCCCCCCCCCCCCCCTGCATCGCTTCCCGATGGGCAGCGCCCGCTGTTTGCCGGCGCATCGTCCGAGGAAGTCGATCTCAGGGCCGCGTCGGGGGAAGAGGACACGCGCTTTCTGCTAGCTTCGGGCAGTGAGGGCTGGGCGAGCTCCGAGGATCTCGCGCCTTCTGCTCAGAAGCCCAGCAGACGAGCTGACATCGAGAAGGAGCCGGGGCGAATGCTCGTGTTGGCCGCGATGAGTCTCGGCCGCGAGTGGTTTGCACCAGCGCCCCCCCCTCTCGTTCCCGGCTGGATGGTATTTCCCTTTCGGATGAGCGTACTTCTCAAAGCCCGCCTCTTTTCTTCCTGAGCTTCACGAAGAGGTGGCGAAGGCTTGGAACGCTCCATATTCGGCACGAACTCGTTCGTCTGTCTCACTAGCATTCTCCACACTGATGATGCTAAAAACAGGAACTACCACTCACTTCCGCCGGTGGAACAGGCGATAGCGACGCACCTTTGTCCGCCCTCTGCTGGACGGCGGCAAAAGCGGTGTTGCCATCTAAAGCCTGCTGTGTGACGCTGCGTCGGCACTACTAACGATGGCTGCTTCATCGAAGCGCAGGTGTACGAGTTCCGCTGTGGCCGAGCTCTCACCCAAGCGCGCCGCTGTTTCAGTTCCAGGAATTGTGACTGTCTCAGCGTTTTCTGCAATGCACAAGCCTGCACAGTTGCCTGCTTGCCTGCACACAAAAGCCGTTATCACAACAGCTTCAGCAACGCAGCTCGAGACCCCCGTTCTCGCTCTACTGGCCGTCGCCCCGCGCCGCGGGGACCGCGGCAGAGGATTACGGTGAGGCCGGGAGCCCCGAAGCCATCCTAGGAAAGCCATCTATGCATGCTGCATGACGCTGCGTCGGCACTACACACGATGGCTGCTTCATCGAAGCGCCGGTGTACGAGTTCCGCTGTGGCCGGGATCTCACCTAAGCGCGCCGCTGTTTCAGTTTCCAGAGATTGTGACTGTTTCATCGTTTTTTGCAATGCGCAAGCCTGTACGGTTGCCCGCTTGCCTGCACACGAAAAACCGTTATCACGGCTACCCAGATATTTCCCGAAAAATGTGTAATTTCTGGTGTCCCGGCCACGGCCGATGGTGCTATAAATGTAGTGACGATGCCCACTGCTCAGTGCCCATCTCCACATATAAGCACAGCCCTGCACACAGGGCCTGCGCCCATAATGTCGACTCAAGTCGGTCGCGCACACTGCATAGTAAACGTGCCCACCCCTCAGTGCCCACAATTACTATGTCACACGCGTCATGTGGTTTCTGTAAAAACGAAACCCGTGCATGCTCGTCCGGCCATGGCCGATGGTGCTATAAATGCAGTGACGATGCCCACTACCCAGTGCCCATCTCCACATGTAAGCACAGCCCTGCACACAGGGCTAGCGCACATAAGATCGACACAGATCGCGGGGCTTCTGTAAAAACGAGGCCCGTGCACGTACATTCTGCACAGGCAGACAGCGAGTTGAAAGTGGTAAAAGTGCACACATGCAGCCCACGGTTACTCGCAGATATATCGAGTCCCACGGGACCCGCTCAGCCTCCCTCCAGTCGGTTAAGCGCCGGAACGGGGTCGAGGAAGAGCGATCTGCCCGCTGTGATCAGCGCGCTCCCCCCTCTGATGCGCAGCACACTCGAGCGCCGCCATTGCCCAGTCAACAGAGCTCGTTTCGCATCCAGCCCTTAGCCGTTCATGCAGATGCATGGTCAGTGCTTCCAGGGGTTTCGGATTGGGTGCTAGGCATTATAAAGAGAGGCTACTCGCTACAGTTTTCTCGACGCCCACCGCGCTTTTCAGCGCGCGTCGAAACTACGGTCAAAACAGAAGTAGCACACATACTTCGGGCCGAAATATCAAAACTGTTGAGCAAAGGGGCTGTAGAGCCTGTGTCTCAAAGCGAGGGGGGGCTGTACAGCAGATACTTTCTGGTGCCCAAGAGAGACGGGGGTCTCAGGCCCATACTGGATCTAAGACAGCTGAACAAGGCATTGATGAAACGCAGTTTCAAAATGCTCACGACCAGGAAGCTCCTCGCGCAGATTCGCAGAGGGGACTGGTTCATGTCAATAGATCTGAAGGACGCGTATTTTCAAATACAGATAGCGTCAAACCACAGGCGATATTTGAGATTCGCCTTCGAGGGCCAGGCATACCAGTTTGCAGTCCTGCCATTCGGCTTGTCCGTAGCTCCTCGTACGTTTACGAGGTGCATGGATGCAGCGCTCGCTCCTCTCAGACTCAGAGGCATACGAGTGCTGAATTATTTGGACGACTGGCTGGTTCTGGCCCGATCATGAGCGGAGCTCGTGGACCACAGAGCCGTTTTACTCGATCACCTCGAGAAGCTCGGCCTCAGTGTCAATTGGGCGAAGAGTTCGCTGAACCCCAGTCAGACGATCCTGTTTCTGGGTATAGTTCTGAACTCGTGTTCCATGACGGCGCGGCTGTCACCACAGCGCGCGATGGGCATTCAGCGTGCAGCGAGTTCTTTCCGCTGTGGCGCGACTGTGTCGCTCAAACACTGTCAAAAGATGCTGGGTCTCATGGCCTCAGCATCTCCGGTTCTGCGGCTGGGCCTGCTCCGCATGCGCCCCCTGCAGTTCTGGCTGAAGGCTCAGGTGCCGCGCAGAGCGTGGGCATCTGGCCGGCTGCATTTCAAGGTCGATCAGAGCTGTGTTGCGGCTCTAGCACCTTGGACAGCGAACGGCTGGTACCGATCAGGTGTAAGCCTGGGGACTTCCCCGAGTGTGAAAGTGGTGTCGACGGACGCCTCCACTTCGGGATGGGGAGCGCTGCTCGAAGGCAGACCGTCCTTTGGCCTATGGTCAGAATGGGAAAAGCTCCATTATATCAACTGCCTGGAAATGCTGGCAGTGGAGAACGCGCTGACGCGCTTTTGTCCCCATATCAAGGATCACCACGTCGTAGTCCTTTCGGACAACATGTCCGTGGTTTCCTACATAAATCGCCAGGGCGGTCTCGGGTCCCGAAACCTGTGCAGGCTGACGGAACGCCTCCTGATTTGGGCTCAGCGCAACGTGCGCTCGCTGAGAGCAGTGCATGTGCCTGGACTGCAGAATCTGGGTCCAGACAGGCTGTCCAGAGGCAATGTTCCTACGGGCGAATGGTCTCTACACCCGCAAACAGTCTGGCTGTTGTGGGAGAGATCTGGCATGGCGGAGGTGGACCTCTTTGCATCCCACGAAAACGCTCACTGCCCCGCGTTCTTTCCAAGAACGAAAGCGCGCTGTCACGGAGATGGCCGTGCTGCCCGCTTTATGCGTTCCCTCCCGTCTCCCTCCTTCCGCAGGTGATAGAACGGGTGAGAGAAACGAGATGTTCAATACTGCTTGTAGCACCTCTTTGGAAGAACCAACCATGGTTCCCAGATCTGATGCAGTTAGCAGATGTCGCCCCGTGGCCGGTACCGTTGAGGAGAGACCTCCTCTCGCAGGCCAGGGGCTCGATTTGGCACCCTCAACCGGAGTTGTGGTCCCACTATGTATGGGCACTCAACGGTTACCCGCTGATCTCGCCGTGGGAGTGCTAAATACCATCACTCAGGCTAGAGCTCCGTCGACACGACGTCTGTATGCCTCGAAGTGGTCAGTGTTCTCCAGCTGGTGCACAGCTCGAGGTTATTCACCCCTTAGTTGTGAGGTGACGGAGGTCCTCTCCTTCTTTCAGGAGCTGTTGGATAAGGGCAGAGCCCCATCCACGCTCAAAGTTTATGTGGCTGCCATCGCGGCATTTTCTGAAACGGCGTCCGGTCAGTCAATAGGAAGGAATGATTTAGTCATCCGGTTCCTCAGAGGAGCTAGGAGGCTGAATCCTCCCAGACCTCCGTCAGTCCCTATGTGGGACCTCGCGGCGGTTTTGGAGGCCTTGAGGGGTCCCCCTTTCAAGCCTATCCAATCGATTAGCCTTCAGCATCTGTCGTTCAAGACTGTATTCTTGTTGGCTCTCGCTTCTGTGAAGCGTGTGGGTGATTTGCACGCGCTCTCGGTGAGCCAGTCGTGCTTGGAGTTTGGGCCCAATGACTCAAGAGTCATACTCAAACCTAGGCACGGTTATGTGCCGAAATCCCTCAACACACCGTTTCAGGCTCAGGTTATTGCCCTGTCTGCCCTGCCGGTGTCAGGGGAGGATGGAGACTCGAGTCTTCTTTGCCCTGTCAGGGTTTTAAGAGCTTATGTGTCTCGCTCTGCTGCCTTTCGGCAGACGGAGCAGCTACTTGTCTCGTTCGGTGGGCGTTCCAAGGGAATGGCTGTTTCGAGACAGACGCTATCCAGATGGATAGTTGACGCCATAGCGTTAGCTTACGCTTCCAGGGGCCTTCAGTGCCCATTGGGCGTCAGAGCACACTCCACAAGAGGCGTCGCCTCGTCATGGGCGTGGTCTACTGGGATCTCCTTGCAGGATATATGTATGTTTGGCCTCGCCGTCTACATTTATCAGGTTCTATAACCTGGAGGTTCCCGCCTTGCAAGCAAGGCTGCTGTCGGTATAGGCGAATCAGGGCCCTGAGGGGAATTCTGAGTTCACGAGCGCTATGCGCTGCCGACTGTTATATGGGCAGTATTGCGTAAGACCCGCATTGCCACATTGGTCAGGCCTTGCCTCGGCTGTGTGATGTCATATTGCCGCATCTACGGATGCTGCTAGATATGGGACGGAGGGCTTTTTCCCTTTTCTGTCCTGGACTCTCTGTGAGTCCCTCAGGTGACTGTGCACTGTAAATCCTGGGCGTTGCTTCAGGTTTATTGGTGTGTGATCCCTGCGCGCACGGCGTTTTACATTGGGTTCCCGTAGCGTCTTAGCTAAGACGCAGTACGAGAGAGCTCTCGTAAGAGAACGTACTCGGTTACTAAACGTAACCTCGGTTCTCTCTAGAAGAGCGAACGAGTACTGCATTCTCTGCCGTGCGCACGATTCACTCTGGTTGATGAAATATGAAATAAATCAGGTGAGTCAGCCTTTTCGAGCTCCTTTTATAGGTTGGGCCACACCCGTTTCGGCGGGAAGTGGCAACTTATTGGTCTGATGTTGCATCAGCCCGCGCTCGATAGGCTGTGCAGTTGCCGCTGAACAAGCCAATGAGCGAACGAGCCGTCTCGCCTATGGCTGTGTACTGCTGCAAATGCGCTTTACAAAAATACAAAATTAAGGATAATTTTTTGCTTCAGTATTTCGTGAAAAGAGACTTTTCCCGTAGCGTCTTAGCTAAGACGCAGTACTCGTTCGCTCTTCTAGAGAGAACCGAGGTTACGTTTAGTAACCGAGTACGTTTTCCACAATTTTTTTACGCAGTCTTTCACAGATTGGAGAGCCTCTGCCCATCTTTACTTCTGAGAGACTCTGCTTCTCTAAGACAAAGCTTTTATAGCTAATCATGTTACAGACCTGATATCAATTAACTTTATTAATCACTAGATGTTCTCCCAGCTGAATCTTTTCAAAACTTGCTTTTTTAGCCATTTGTTGCCCCCGTGCCAACTTTTTTGAGACCTGTAGCAGGCATTAAATTTTAAATTAGCTAATTAAGTGGATAAAAGTTTAAAATTTCTCAGTTTAAACATTTGCTACGTTATCTATGTTCTATTGTGAATAAAATATTAGCTCATGTGATTTGAAATTCCTTTAGTTTTCATTTTATTAAAATTTAAAAAACGTCCCAACTTTTCCGGAATTCGGGTTGTAAAAGTATTAATTTATTTCAAACAGCACTGAAAAAGTAAAACTGAATAGAATAATTGCCTGTAAATTCCATAACTGGACTGTTATTAGTATGACTCCAGAAAAAGCCTTTTGTTGACACAATAAAAGACTTTGGCAAAACCCTAACACTAAGTGGGCATACAAATTGTCTATTTTGACAATGCATTGGCTATTTTGAGTGAAAACCCGCTGATATTTGTCCAAGCAGTGTTTAAGACCACATCCTGTTTAATTCACACCTCTAGACTGACCTGGCACAAAGCTACAGTTTGCTTTGTGTCTTGGCTTTGGTCTGTTGTATAGTCCATTTCTTGAGGCACAGCCTGTGGGCTTCAGGGGACAGAGCTCAGACTTGCCATTATTGTTAGCAGAGGCTTTTGTCAGTGATGTAAAATACACATGACCACCCGATGACCTTCACACATTAATCCTTGAGGAAACAGAAATATTTCCAGTCATTACTATTAAATTATTTCAATTGCTGCACACAGATATTTCATGTTGTCCTCACACATTATAATAACACACCATACTGGCATTTTTCTTTTCTTAACATGAAAAGGAAAAATAAAAAAGTTGATTTTAAGTAACTGAAGAAGAGACATCTCTTCTTCATATCAATGGGTGATAAACAAATGTGTAGATGTTGTGCCAACAACATTGGATATTTCAGCAGAAGCCTGTGGGATAAACCTGACATTCTCTGCTCCCAGTCACCTCCACATATCACATTGATTTTTGAACCCATCGCCATCCTGAAGGGGACAGGAAAATGAGAGAGAGAAGGCGCTGGCTCTGAAGCAGACAAAACTCCTGTTTTCCTCTGGAAAATTACACGGTTAATGAGGGTTCACAGGTCAAGGCTTTGATTTTTTTCGAAGTTTTTTTTTTTTTTTTTATCTTGGCAAAAGAATGGCCTGCAGTGTTTAACTAGACACAGAGCTATTAAACAGAGGCCAATGTAACAGACAGTATCCGAGTAAGAGTGGCTAAGATAACAGGGATCTCACATAGACATGATTGAAAATAGGCAAAGTCATGGACATAAGATATCCTTTGTCTGATTTTACTGTACATTATGGATGAGCTAGACATAATAGCACTGTTCCAATACCAATGCCTCACTGCCTACTGTCTACATAGGCATCCCTAACCACGACTGAACCCTAAAAGTGACTGATTAAGAACCTTGGCAAACTTGACAAGGACCCACAAATATGATGATCTCCTCATGATCCCTTTGCTAAAATATGACATACGTTGACATTCAAAAGTTTTTTTTTTTTTCCAAAGAGTTCATATAATGCGATTTCTATTTTTCCTTTTCTTTAGTGTGTTATGTAGCTATTTGTGCATGTATAAGATCTGCAGAGTTACAAAGCACAAAGTCTCCCAGAAAATGATTTATTCTATCTAAAAGAGAAGCTGATCAAGATGGGGCTAAAATGCCTTATTCAAACATGCCCCCACATGTCTACGTCACAATGTGTAAATATTTATGTAATGCTGCTCAAATGATCATGCAAAGAAAGAAGGCATGGTTTCAGGGACCACAGTAGTGTTGATGCAGCCATGTCAGGGAGACATGCTGTGTGTTTCTGTACAAAAGCACTTTATTTGGTCTTCCGAAAGTAGATGTAATGAGGAATCGTTTAAGATTTAGTTACAACAGAACAGCATAACCCAGATCGAATTTGTGCAATCCATTTTATGCACAACAGTTTTGTGAACCTAGGAGAGCAGCCTACAAGGCTGGCTGTGCAATTGCCTGTTCAAATGCAGAGTTTTGTGCCATGTAGAGTATCACGTCACGTGTGTGTGTGCATGAGAGTGAGACAGGGTCACATCACAGCAGAGGCAGCTTTCTTAATCATAGGTTGTGTACTGGAAATACATACATCATCACTGTCACGCAACTCTGTTCCCATATACATACATACTGTATATATATATATATATATATCAGTGTTGTAGTCGAGTCACCAACTGTCGAGTCCGAGTCGAGTCTCGAGTCTCAGTGTTCGAGTCCGAGTCCAAGTCCGAGTCACCAAAGAAGAGTCCAAGTCGAGTCACCATTACCAGAGTTCGAGTCCGAGTCGAGTCTCGAGTCCCGTATTGGAAAATAAATTACGTTTTTTGAGGAAAAAATAGCAACCAACTGAGTTGGTAGGCATTGAAGTCCATTATATGAAGAAAACATCCTTAAATGTTTTCCTTAAAAAACGTAATTTAAGAAAAAATGCCATGGATATCCTGGATGGCATTGGGAGGAGTAAATGATTAGGAAATTTTTTAATTTTGTGTGAAATAATTCTTTAACACTGTATTACAGAAATACACTCGGCGAAAAAAAGAAACGTGCATTTTACAGGACACTGTATTTTAAAGATACTTAAAACATAAAAATCAATACGATATGCCAAGAGAGGGAGAGAGAGAGAGAGAGAGAAAGAGTGTGTGTGTGTGTGTGTGTGTGTGTGTGTGTGAGAGAGAGAGAGAGAGAGAGAGAGAGAGAGAGAGAGAGAGTTTGTGTGTGAGTGACCGAGTGATTCAGCATGAGTGCGTTTGTATGTGTTCAAGTGAATGTGTGTGTGACGGCACGCGACTGGTCAGAAAGCAACGTGTAACGATAAGGGCCATTCAAATATCGCGTCTTTTGCACGCTAAGTTCGTTATTTCCAATGAAGGCGCGCGGTATGCACGCTCATAATGGAAGCATCCAGGCGTGTCAGCACCGCATCGAGTTAAAAACATCTCAACTTTTCAGAATGCCACAAGCGCACCGCGGGTCATGTGACAAGAACTAACCAATCAGCTTCATCCTTTCCCACAAGTGCTCGAGCGCTTTGGAAAAAAAGTAAAGTGAAAGTAAAGTGAGTGACGTCAGTGAGTGTGTTGTCAAGCAAAGAGAGCGAGCAGTAGCAGTGTCTGTGAGGGAAAAGAATAGATCCCGGCCGGTCTTGGGCACGAAACATTTTTTATAACATTTTTTGTCAAAAACAACGTGATGAATGCTCAAGTCCGATTTTATATATCCTCTAGTCCGAGTCCAAGTACGAGTCATCAGTCCGCGAGTCCAAGTCGAGTACTCCATCACTGATATATATATATATATATATATATATATATATATATATATATTTATATATATATATATATATATACATATATAACATATATAATAGTGCTAGTTATGCGCACAAAATTCAATTATTAATTAAAAAGTAGTGTATTAGGTACTTTTTTCATTTAAAAATAATGCTATATGAGCAAAAGTGCAGTAACGTTTGGTTTGCAAACACTTTAAACAAATAAGGTGCTTTTTTCACCAGTATTCATTTTACATAGCAGCAAAACAATTTCTTGTAAATCTCAACTTATAATATGTAATCAAATAAAATATAAAACCAAAGCTATTTGCCACTGCCAGGGCATTAATGTTTTTTTAGAAAATATTTTATAGTTTGTTATAGAAAAATAAGTTAAGCTCAGATCATACAATCATACAATCACTGTTGGAAAGGGTTCAAACATGTAGAGGTTTTGGAAAACCAAAGAATGTGCAGGAACTGGAGGTTCCTCTTCATTAACTCAAGCTGCGTCGAACACTATGGGGAACGACATTAGCATGAGTGACTCTGAATATCGCGTGCTATCTATCCAATGGAAGGGCGTGACTTCGCGGGCAGGAAGACATAAGCGACCAGGAAGCTATAAAAGCACATACCGTGCAGTTGGCATCAGCTTTTTTGTCTTTCAGCAACCACTCTGTGTGTGCATGTTATCAGTCTGTCTTGTGAGTCTTATTTGGTGTTGTCTGTTCCCATAAGCTCCACAATGTCTAAAAGCAAAACAAAGTTAAAACATTTGGGCGATAGCAGATCACGCTTCAGACTGTGTGTGGTCTGCTTGGGAAAACTTTCTAGCCTTCACCAGCATTCCCCGCAGGTCTAGCCACACTTCTACCGAGGCAGAGTGGCAGCTGCACTCATGGGGTTCACAGGTAAATCTGACAGAGGGAATGGAGACCTTCCTCCTCAAGGAGAAATATCTCCTTCCTCATCTGCCAGATCAGGCATGCAATCCTTGGGATTGGAAGTCAGTTCCACAGTTTCTTCCAGCCGGGGATAGGGATCGACACTTCACCTGTCTTCCTCCGAGGAAGTTGATGTGGAGAGTGTCGAAGAGGATTTGCCTCCACAATCGCCCCAGTATGAGGAGATGCCCCTCCGCATACCAGCTCCTCATACCACGAGGCTAAAAAACAGAGCCTCTCGTGTTCCCCCACGTTGGGACAGAGATCCTCAGCGATGCTCTGGGCTGGGGACTTGAAAGCTCAAAGCAGATCTTAGGGCTTATTGAAGCTAAGAAGTCCTCGGCCAAGAAATCCTGACGTGAGGAGGTCAGGACTTCAGAGGGCAGCCGCTACTGGGGTAAAGTATCTCAATGGGTCCTGCACACAGTAGAAAAAGGCTATCGCATTCAGTTCGGCTCTCCACCGCCGAGATTCAATGGGTTTATTCCCATGTTGTTCGGACCTGAGCAGGCTCTGGTTATGGAACAAGAAGTGAACACCTTAAGGAAGGAGGCCATCGAGGTGATCCCTCCTCAAGACAGGGAATCCGGGTTTAACAGCCGGCATTTCAAAGTTCCAAAGAAGAATGGGGTTGCATCTGATTATAGATCTGCATCAGTTAAACCGCTCAGTCATGCGACTGAAGTTCAAGATGCTCACCATCAAGCATGTTGTATCTCAAATCAGATCCAAGGACCGGTTTGTCACAATAGATCTCAAAGACGCATACTTCCATGTCTACATCCTTCCCCAACACAGAAAGTTTCTGAGGTTTAATTTTGGGGGCAAAGCATACCAATATCGAGGACTTCCATTTGGCCTTGCACTCTCACCCTGCACATTCATGAATTGTGTAGATGCTGTTCTGGCTCCAAAAGACTGCGAATTTAGGGCATCTGCATATTAAACTATATTGACAATTGGTTGATTTGAGCTCAATCGGAGCAGATGGCAGTTCGAAATAGAGGTGTCATTCTTGCCCACATGGAGGAGCAGGGTTAGAGACTGCTGGCCTGCTGTACATGAGGCCTCTATAGTGGTGGCTCATGTCCAAGGGATTTTGAGAGATATATCTATAGAAAGCCTGACATGTCTACTTTAAAACTAAACTAAAGTGCTGCCGAAAACAAATATTCTGTGATAAAGTAATCTATATGAAAATAATGCGATGTCCATTTTTTACGTCTCCCTTCATTATCTTCTGATGCGACCATGCCCCTGCGATGAACGGCCTATTCAAATTATAATGTTTCACAAAAGCGTGTGGCTTGAATACACCCACACAACAGAAGACAACACAGCGAGACTTAAAGTTGTTTTTTTTTATTTTACTGTTTGCTTCGCGATGAGAGGAATAAGACATAATTCACCCCAAAAAGATGTGATGTAGATTACCTCAGGATTTGAGATTTGGATTTCATCAGAAAAAAAAGAATGAAGCGCTTTATTCAGCGGAGATCATAAACATGAGTAAGTGTCTTTTTTCTATATAAATATACTTGTACTAGTTTTAACATAGCGTTTAAACATTTTACTAGTTAGACATTTTCCTAACTATAATTCCTGACTAAATGTATAATCAAGTGAAACATTATGAAGTTCAATAACAATATACACTATAGCTACCATTCAAAAGCTTGATGTAAATAATATAAATGTAACAAATAAATGTAAATGTAACAAATGTAACAAACAATGCTGTTCTTTCAATTTACCCCCCCCCCCCCCCCCAAATCTGAAAAAAAAAAAATATTCTCAGCTCTTTTCAACATTAATGTGAGAGCAGATGTCCTGTCGAGACAGGGGCAGAGGCCTGGGGAATCGATGCTTCACCCCGAAAAAAAAAAGTGGTGAAGCAGATATGGAGAATTTTTGCCAGGCTCAGGTGGACCTCTTAGCTATTCAAAGAGATGCAATGTCCCCTCTGGTTCTCTCTAGTTCATTCAGCTCCCCTAGGACTGGACGCTATGGTGAAGACTTGGCCGAGGCTTCATCTGTACACTTTTCCCCCCATCGCGCTGCTCCTGGGAGTTCTGGTGAGAGTATGCCGGGATGAGGATCAGCTGTTATTAGTAGCCCTGTTCTGGCCTGGCCAAGTATGGTTCTCAGATCTGATCTCACCCCTCGATGGCTCTCCATGGGAGAGTGTACTCTCACAGGTGCGGGGTACGAAAATTCACCCCCGCCCGGGGTTGTAGAAACTGTGGGTGTGGCCCCTGAGGGGGAACAGCTCATAGCATCCGGTCTTTCAGCCGAGTTTGTTGAGACCATCCTCCAATTCAGAGCTCCCTCAACGAGGAAACTGTACGCTATGAGGTGGAAACTCTGCAGTGTTGACCCATTACACCTTAAAAGTTTATGTGCGGCCCCATTGCAGCCTACCATGTCCCCAGTATGGTCCCGTGTTCCCCCTTTGGACATGGTTGTAGTGTTAGTGGCTCTCTGTAAAGCTCCATTCGAGCCAATTCTGGAGATATCAGACCGTTATCGGACTATAAAGACTGCTACTACTACTGCTACTGCTACAACTGCTACCTACTCATCTTGACTTTGAGCCCGGCATGGCCAAAGCATTTTTATACCCTCAAGAAAGTGATGTTCCAAATGTTCCCTCTGTCACACCACAATCGATAATGCTGCAGCCTTCTGTCCTCCTCCCTTCCGGGAGCCTGACCAGAAGAAGCTTACCTGTATGTGTCCAGTTCGAGACGGACCAACTGCTTGTGTGCTATGGTCCTCCCAAAAGGGGTCTTCCTGCAACTAAGCAGACCCTTAGCCATTGGATAGTTGAGGCTATCAGCTTGGCCTATGAGTCCTCTGATCTCCCCTCGCCGATGGGAGTCAAGGCTTACTCCACAGAGGGTATGGCAGCCTCCAAGACTTTCTTAGCAGGTGTATCGATGCAGGACATCTGCAATACTGCAGGATGTTCCACGCCCTCCACCTTTTTTGAGGTTCTATGACCTTGATATGCGACCCACTCCGGGCTCTTCTGTTCTCTCACCTTGGCTCTGATCTTCGAATACATACTAGCAGGGATGTGGAAGTCTGGCATTGTGGGAACCTCGTTCCTCATAGCGTTCGACAAAGCTCAAGTTCCTGAAGAGGAAAGTCTCAGGTTACGCATGTAACCAAGGTTCCTCGAGAGAGCAAGATGCTGCGTCTCGAAGCCATACTCCCAGCACCCCTGCCAGCTCTTGCTTCTTTCCTCGAAGCTGATACCAGCTGCATGGCACGTGCTTTTATAGCTTCCTGGTCACTTACGTCACCCCATCCGTGACATCACGCCCTTCCGTTGGATAGATTGCACATGATATTCAGAGTCGCTCACTCTAAAGGCATTCCCCATAGTGTTCGACACAGCGTTTCATTACCCATGGTTACATGCGTAACCTGAGACGATTTTTCTGAAGAACAGCAGGCAGCTGAACTGCTCAGGACAAACAAGGGACTCAAAAACTATCACAAAATATAAAAACAGTCATGGATCATCCAGGAAACAACAGAGATTATTAAGATTCAAGGCTATGTAAACCTTTGAATAGGGCCATTTAAATATATATTATTTTATCTTGTGGGATATATGTAAAAATCTGATATGCGAAATAGCTTATTCAGGACAGTACTAAATAAAAAAATAAAATGCAGTTTTCTGGATCCCTCTTATTTTGTTTCAATTATTAATATTTTGCACATTTTGCAAGGGTTATGTAAACTTAAAAGCACAAATATCTATCTATCTATATATATATATATATATATATATATATATATATATATATATATATATATATTAGTGGTGGGCCGTTATCGGTGTTAACGTGCTGCGTTAACGTGAGATTCTTATCGGGCGATAAAAAAAATATATCGCCGTTAATCTATTCTCAAAGTTGGGTTGGGAGCTGGGTCTATACTAAGCAAGCTATGATGACTTTCACCTTGATATTTTATATAACCGACTGGCTGAGGCCAGCCTAAAAAGATGCTCAGGACAGTTGACGATGGGCCACTGCTGCGCATCATCACTAAAGCTTATCTTTTTCACGTGTTTTTAAGCCTTACCGCTTGTCGATTTAAACATTAAAGCATCCTAACAAAAGACGCGGAAAAGCTGAACAGAGTAACTGGTTACTCGCGCGCTGTGTTCGGTGCGCACGAGAGAGATCGAGAGCCGCATATCACGGACAGCGACACTGACTGAACCGAGCTCTCTTCTGCGAAGTTCTCCTCGAAGTCCCTCCTGCACCTGAATGAACAAATACAAATCGCAGTTTGAACAAACAAAAATATGTGAAAGAGCCCAATTCTGTACTCGCGGTGTTCTGGTGTTCAGGGCTCACGCAGAGAAAGGCGTCTCAAAACACTTGAACATCGAATTTGCTTATTTTTGCTCTTGTGCCGACAAATACATACAAAAATATGTAAAAATATCCACCTTGGAAATGATGCTCGAAAAAACTGTCAGTTTTTTTCTTAAGAGAAAGTAAACAGTTGAGGAAAAAAATGGGATGTGTATTATATTGGATACGTTCATTGTCTCTTAAAGTGACCGCGCCTAATTTACTACTGCTACTGGCTGCTGTAATGTTAATCCAAGAAAATGAAAATGAAAATCACTTGATGCTCTTGACTGAATTACTTTGTAGTTTTAACAGTCAAACCAAAAATTATTCAGACACCAGATATAATTTTTGATATATATATAACAAAACTGTAATAATGTGAGAAATGTTGAAGGTGTCTGAATAAATGTAGTTTTGATTGTATATTTCATTTTTACATTGAAGACTATCCAGTGCTATTTTACATGTAATTATTTGGTTTCTGTACCTTGACACCTACAAACTTGAAAAAAAACTTAAACATTGTGTAAATAGCACAAATAAATAAAAATAAACAAACATACAAATTAAACAATTTCAAACAGAGCCCACTGGTACAACCTTCACCGGGTCCCCACTGACCCCAGCTACGGCCCTACTCACGCCTGTTTCACACATACTCCGTCTGCAGTGCGTATGCAGTCCGTGTGCGTAACGTATGTGGTGCACCACGGACTCGATGTGCTTTCACACAGGACGTGTTTGCAGTTCGCTACTCGGTACGTAAACGATCGCTGCACTGCTGCAGACGCAACGCTCCTGGAACGCAACTGGAATCCGTTAACATGGGTGCGTAAAAAAATATGCAACGCATACGCACTGCAGACGTGTATGTGTGAAACAGGCATAAGGTTGTTTGCACCTTGTGCAATGTGGAATTAGTTTACAGCTTTTTCAAGCACTTTGTGATGCATTCTGGAAACAGGAGATGAGCTCCTTTTCTAATGCAGCACCTAGCTTGATAAACCCCTTATAAAAGACTTACTGTTTGTCAATTTTATTTGGGCAACATACATATTCTGAATGCCTTCGGCAGAATTCGAATGAGCCATTTTAATCTAGATTAATTTCAAGATCACAGTGAGATTAATCTAGATTAAAAAAATTAATCTATGCCCACCACTAATATATATATATATATATATATATATATATATATATATATATATATACAGTACAGACCAAAAGTTTGGACACACCTTCTTATTCAAAGAGTTTTCTTTATTTTCATGACTATGAAAGTTGTAGATTCACACTGAAGGCATCAAAACTATGAATGAACACATGTGGAATTATATATGGAATTATATACATAACAAAAAAGTGTGAAACAACTGAAAATATGTCATATTCTAGGTTCTTCAAAGTAGCCACCTTTTGCTTTGATTACTGCTTTGCACACTCTTGGCATTCTCTTGATGAGCTTCAAGAGGTAGTCACCTGAAATGGTCTTCCAAAAGTCTTGAAGGAGTTCCCCGAGAGATGCTTAGCACTTGTTGGCCCTTTTGCCTTCTGTCTGCGGTCCAGCTCACCCCTAAACCATCTCGATTGGGTTCAGGTCCGGTGACTGTGGAGGCCAGGTCATCTGGCGCAGCACCCCATCACTCTCCTTCTTGGTCAAATAGCCCTTGATGCCTTCAGTGTGACTCTACAATTTTCATAGTCATGAAAATAAAGAAAACTCTTTGAATGAGAAGGTGTGTCCAAACTTTGGGTCTGTACTGTATATATATATTATTGTGTCAAAAATGTAATTATAATAATAAAGTGTGATTATTATGATTACAAAATATATATGAACACAATATATAACAAAACAACAAAATACAGCAGTATGTATGCTATTATTTTACTCAATTGAATATTAATTATTGAAACATTTCATGGTAGAAAATTATTATTATTATTACTATTAATAATTAATCCCCCCATCCATTTAATATACACGTGTTTCTGTCCAGAAAAGCCTTCACTTCCAAAACGTGTCGATGATTCCTTAAAATTCCGCCTTTGTAGGCAGCTCACTGAGATTTTGGAACAGAGAAAATGACTCTCTTTGTTGAAAAGGCTGTGTGAAATATCTGTTCTTTTTGGCTAAAGAGGAAGGAAGGCAAAACAGGAAGAAATAGTCTGAAAGCAAAGAAGCTGTTAAAGAACGATTTAGAGCAGCTTTTGAGACCCACTGTGAACAAACATCCCTGAAAGATCAATGGATTATTGCATAACATCCATCAAGATCGTTCACTAACTCAGAATACAAAACATGCGAGTTTACAGGAAATTAACATTGCATCCTCCCCGAACAATGTAAGGAATGGCAGCCTTGCATCTATTCTACTATCTATTGACAAATAATTCCATCATTTGGAAATGGAGACACTGTTGACACAATACAGTACAAGCCTTTCAAACCAATCTGCTAGAAAGCAGGTGTTAAAAAGTCTCCAGAAAAAAAAATTAAACTGTGTGATTACATCTGCTATACTGTGAGCACACAGTGATAATACACATGGTTTCTATTGATCCACAATGTTTTTTTCTATTTATTTTAGCCATTTTAGCCATTTTTGTCCCTCTGCTATAAAATAAGTCTGATGAATATCAGCCTCCATTATGCTCTGAATTTACAATTCAGTAAAGAAAAATGTTAAGTCATCAGATAAACTGAAAGAATTGACAATCAGATTGCCCATACAAAACATTAAAAACAACCATATCTTCATAAAAAAAAAAATCTCTCATAAAAGGTGTCAGAACAACAAACCATGATTTTTACATTTAATATTCTTGTTTTCAAGGTTGGTAAACAGTTACGATGCAAAAAATGTTTTCTGGCTATTGAGTTAAAATACATTTAACTCAATAGCCAGAAAAAATACATTTGTCAACAACTGACATTTGAGTATTACCTTAAAAAAAAAAAAAAGTACACTAAAGCTCATAGCCAGTAAGATTTTTTTTTTCATGTTTTTGAAAGAAGTCTCTTATACTCGTCAAGGCTATGTTGAAGGCTATTTTGATTTCATTGAGGATACAGCAAAAAATAAAAAATAAAATAATAAATAAATAAACAAATAAATAATAATGTTAATATTGCATTTAAAAATAACTCTTTATTTTTTATTTGGATATATATTAAAATTGTATTTATTCCTGTGATGCAAAGCTGAATTTTATGCAGCCATCACTCCAGTCTTCAGTGTCAGATGATGCTTCAGAAATAATTCTAAATATGCTGATTTGGTGCTTAAGAAACATTTCTTATTATCATCATCAGTGCTGTAAACAGTTGCTCTGATTAATATATTTTTTTCTGGAAACAGTGATATGATTTTCAGGATTCTTTGATGAAAAGAAAGTTCAAAAGAACAGCAGTTATTTGAAACTATGTTTTTCTAACAATGTAAAAGACATTAATTCTTTCATTAATTTCATGCATTTTTGCTCAATAACATTATTGAAAAAAAAACAAAAAAAAAACACCTGATCTCAAACTTTTGAAAAAGCAGAATTCCTAATAGACTAGTTATTTTAATAACTTTAATTTAATTTAATAAAGAACATATACAGGGCATGTATGGTACAAGTCTGCGAAAATCTGCACAACTCTCCGTCATCCCACTGTGGTAATACATAGCAAGTAATAAACCCAAATTTCCATTCACCTTAACTTTCTTGGAGAACCTTAAAGTTCAATATTGAATAGGAATACACTGCAATAATGGAGATTCCCCCAAGGGAATCATAGGGCAAACACTATACCTTACTATAATTATAATGTTATATAGTCCCAGTTTATGATCTTGCTAAATTGCCTTCCGCCTGGATTGAAAAGCCTCTCAAATTACCTCAGTGGGGCAAATATTTAAGACCGAAGCACAGAGTCAACTCAAATTCATATAAGCGCTAGAGGGCTTCATAAATTTCAAAGAAAACAGATTCATTTAAAAAAGCAGAATCAATATATTATAGAATACTAGAGAGAGACGAGAGGAGAGAGGCAATTGGCAGTTCCTTCAGTCTTCCGAGTTCACACGCCTTGAAGGTATCAGACCTTGGCTGGAGATACGGGAAGAGCCACAGCTGAATGCATATAAGCAGCAAAACAAACACCACCGAGCATGACAATTTTACGCTTTTTTCCCCCAAAACATTATTCTATTAACACAATGGAACAGGTCTGTGATCGGCATGATTCATCAAACTGTCAGCAACATGACTTGTCAGTGTTGCTCTTACAGGCTTACATTTCATGAGTGGAAAATCACTGGCAATTTTCAGTGGCCCTGTCAATTTCTGTAGTAATTGAACATGCAGCAATGCTCCGAATACCTATTAGGTTTTTCTTAGAGGGTATAACGGCACAAATGATTAAAAGGAAAACAGATGTGTAAATGAACCCTATTTTAAACCATGCCACTGACACGTAATGCTAAAGATTTAACATCCATTTCCAGACAGCATCATTATAATGATTAACAATTTAACTGCAAACAGCAGCATTTGACTAGCTCTAACTGGGTCCATTAGTAAATAGGCAGGAAACAAACAAAAGCAAACATATTTTCACTCAACTCTTCATGCTTAATTAGAAAACATCTCAAAAGTTGGATAATTCTCTTGACAACTGCGCACTTGATTACCATGGCAACAACCTTGCTATATCATTACCTAATTATGACTAATTATCTGTTACTGAGGAAAGTAATCAGCATTTGCCATTGGCTCCCGAGAGATGATGATTAAATGCTGAAAAACACAGAGCAACCAGCACAAGATGTTGAAACGATCATGATAATTCTCGATTTAACCAAAAACAGGGATTTTCATAATATTGGCCATTAATGAGAGATTTGATTGTAAGAAAACACTCTGTCAGAAATTTTATGAATCACCTTGAATCCTTTGGATTCCGTGAAGAAGTTCTAATCCCTAACATGGTACCATTGCCTCCCATTACAAATGGATTCGCCACACTGAGTCATACATGACATGTCAATTTACTTAATGTGATGGCCATTAATCTTCAGCGCTTACAGAAAAAGATGATGAAAACTCGTTTCAATGTATTTAAATCAGTAAGCTGAAAATGCACTAAATTGCTAAAATAATAAGTAAAAGTAAGATGGCAATTACTCAAGTGTCCCCTCTGGAATTTGACTTAACTATGGCCTATTAGCAAGACTACACTAATTTACGGCACTATCAGACACCTTGTCCACATTTCCTAGGCCAATTCGCAGCTCAAGACAAGCAGAATGGACCTTTAACCTGGCCAAGAAAGAGATGGAGCCAGAATGCAAGCTGAGCTGCAAAATGATAATAATAATAATAATAATAATAATAATAATAATAATAATAATAATTCACACAGTATAGATGAAAGTTTTCCGTATCACTGTACTAACCTGTATGATGTCTGGATCAGTCTCCTATCCTAGATCATTACAGGAAGGATAGCTTTACGTTCAGAACTTGAGATTTCAACTCAGTAAAAAATAAATAAATAAATAATTAAATGGAAAGATGTAATAGTCAGGGGCAGAATAACACTCTAAAATTCTCAGTGACCTGCAATACTAATTTAATTAAAATCACAAACAAATCACAATTTTTAGTAAATCACAAACATAGATTACAAATCAAACAAAGTATTCTTATTAACATTTTTTTTAGTAAACAGATCACTCTTATAAACATTTTCTTTACTAAATCAAAAACATTGACCACAAACAGTGTATTCTGTTTCTGAACGAATGACTCTTATGAACAGTTATTCTTCGTGAATCAAAAACATGCATCATAAACATGCATCAGTGTAGTGCGATTCCTGAAACTTATGAGCCATTTTTTTTCTTTATTTGTGAATCCGAAAACATTCAGTGCAACCAGCCTAATACCTGTACTCTGGGTACAGGTGTATTCTGGGTGAATCAAACATATATATCCTACAACAAACTGCACCTATTTCAGTATAGTTACTTACTGGTAATTCATGTGATGTGTACAGTAGTTAAATACACATATTCTTATTTTTGTCATATTTTATAACAATAAATATATAAAATGTTACCACATATTTTATTTTATTTTAAAATTAATGGCAAATACTGGATTGTGAATATTCTGCCTCCAAAAACAAGCAGTTATTTAAAAAAAAAGTGTAATATATTTAATGTGTAATATATTTAATGTGTAAACATAAAATATATTTGTTATGAAAGCATCTTGTTATTTACCAAAAGAATTGCACTTCCCAATATTTATTCCTTAAAAGAACTGTTAACAGAATCATTAAGGAACCAGAATTACTGGCTGTCTTACAACTGGCAGGAGATAGAGAATTATCAGGTGTTGCAGAATTTGACGCTATAAGGATTAGCAATTCATTGCAGCATTCCCATAAACATTATCATCAATTTATAAAGGCAGATTTATCATGAATGCTCTCAATTC
Organism: Carassius carassius; assembly: GCF_963082965.1. Lineage (NCBI taxonomy): Eukaryota > Metazoa > Chordata > Actinopteri > Cypriniformes > Cyprinidae > Carassius > Carassius carassius. Next base: position 15,362,699 of record NC_081789.1, read on the forward strand.
AGCATCTATACCCCAGAACTAAAGTATTCAAGAAGCATGACTAAGGCAATCATTTATTAATTTGTCATTATAATACTTCTTCAGCAAACGATTCTCTTAAAACTAGACTCTATTTGCATTCTAATACCCCATGTCAGATTAACAAAAAAAAAACCCTGCCATGCAACCACACGTATAAACCTGCTAATGTTCTATCGACACATATATTAGGTTTCAAAGATGGAGTTTTAAAGGATTTGAGAGGCTTTCATAGAAAATGAAGTACATGTGCATGTTTCATTGATATTTGATGTGAAAAAAAGAGAAACCAAATAATTCCAAGAGGGAGGAAATCATATAATCAGCCAACAAATGGATAAAATTCAGTAAATCTGATTTATTATAGAACTATGTTTTACTCTGTGGTACAGAAGAACAAGTCACACCCCATATCAGTACTTATATTGATAGAAACTACAATTGTTCCAGTAAATCTATAAATAAAGTCTGAAACTGGATCAAAATTTCAGATCCTGAAGACCTATTAGATTGGGTCTGACCACAATATTAATCTAATAGCTGTCACTGAGGACATACTATGCACGGAACCTGGGCTGGACTGGGACAAAAAATCGGCCCGGGCATTTTTGCCCAGACCGGCCCACTATATGATCATAAACACCACCCATCTTTGCATGCCCTTAATTATATTATATGCATACCAACTCCTATTCATTAAAACCACTAATGCCATGTAATGAGTGAGTATAGGAACGAGTGAGAGTTAACAGATGAAATAAGTCAAAATTTTATATTTATTAATACAGTTGAACTATACTCCACAGCGGTGAATCCTAAAACAAGCTATAAGCGGCTCTGGCATAGTAATACGAGTGTTTCTTACAGGATTTTTGTTAAAACTATGGTGGTGTGTCCTCGGTCCTTCTAGGGGGGTTCGGGGGCATGCCCCCCGTGAGAAAATTTTGTGCATTTTAATGTTAAATTCATTAATCTGGTGGACTTTGAGAGTTCAAAATTAAAAGCTCCAACCTATATTCAGTGTGCAAATTAAACAAAGAAAAATTCAAACCTCTTTTAGTTACAGTGTCTATTTACATTACACCTATACATAATAATAGTTATAATATTAATCCAATGACAGTAATAGCCATATTTTGTAAAACAAATGCACAAAAAATAAAGGAAACTTTCTTAATTAGTTGTACCAATTTCTATACTTGAAAGAGATAAGCACATGGTCTTTTATTTTGACGCAAACTGCATCAAGCTTTTATTTTGGCAGAAAACATGGTTTACAAACGCCTCTTATTAAATTTCTAGTGAATTGCGGTAATCGTCAACTATGCAGATGTGGAAATAATCTACACTCATGACATGGCCTAAGTGTTTTGAAAGTAGTTATGCTTACCGCAGGCTCTACACTTTCTCATCTCTCTCCTGATCCTCCTGATCTCCTGATCATCTGCCACAGGAGCTGATGAAGGTCAGAAAACATATATTTTGACACAGTTTACAGTGTCTGCTTTAAGGGCCTGGTTCTATTTTTTCACGCTATTTATCTGCACATTCCTTGCGTTTCTTCTCCATCTTTTTTTACAGATACACACTGATACTGCTGCCGCTCGCTCACTCGTTTAAAGTTGTGATTGGGCCAGCCCAGTGTCAATCAAGAAAAGAGCCAATGGGCCGCTGATCTACGTGTTTCATGGGCTGGTCTGTCAGAAAAAAAACTAACACTGACTTTGACCAATGCATTACACCGGCACAAACCCAGCGCCGCCAATTAAGCAAAACAAAACAAAACGAATGGGCCGCCGATGTACAAATGTTATGGGCCGTTTAAAAAAAAAAAAAAAAAGTATGAGTATGAGATATATCGGCCCAAAAAGCACGTCGGCCCACTGGGCAAATGCCCGGTATGCCCAATGGCCAGTCCAGCCATGCACGGAACGTCATCAAGTTAATACCTGGCTCTTCCATGCTGGAGTTCAATGTGGAGTCAATTTGCTTTTCTTAAAAGAGATAAAAGATTCCATAGAGGTGGAGCCCAATTAGCCTTGAGGTTAACAATGTAAGAGTAACTACCCTTTCTCCTAATGGCCTATTAGCACATGTGTTTGGCGAGTGTGTCCAGAATGTCTATAGATATCTAAATGCTAATGATCTTCTTCAGACTGACAAAGACACTTCTAACATCAACAAGGCACAATTTCAAAGGTATTTCATTTTGTTAAGTGTGAACGCTGCCATCAGAAATCTGGTGCTTACCAAACAAGCGAACCGAGACTGCTAAAGGTGTGATCACACTTGTAGTTCAGTTCGTTTGATTTATTAGGTCCGGACCAAAAAGCAAAATTATACATTTGGTCCTGGTCTGCTTAGCATTCACACTGGCATTTTTGACTGCGAACCTAAAGACACCAAACCTAAAGGCATAGAGATACATTCACAACCTGAATTACGGATTGAATTACATATATATTGTGACAGAACTCAGCAAACACCCCAAACGAAAGAACACACCTAATGTCGTCTGCTGGATTAAGCACGCTCATTCTTGCGTGTACATGTTATTTTATTTTCACCACCTGCAAACTCACAAGGAGCTCATAAAAGGCACTTTACCTCATCGTTGCTCCACGTTTGCCCTCTGCTCATTTTATTTTGGTTACACAGGGCCGTCAAATCATGTTATATAGCATCTCATTTTGTCATTACTTCCTGTTTTTGGGTCACTTTGAAGTATTTGTTCCATGTTCCGTTTATTTTCATTCCATATTGCTAAAGCTGGTGTTGATTGATCATACAGTATTTAAACATATAACATTGAAAGTTAAGTAAATTATCAAGTAGCTGTTATGCTAGAAAAACAACACATAAAAAAAGAGGCTGATGAAACCTTATGAGATCTCCATGTAACAGCCATCGAGTCTGTGTGGGGGAAGAATGTCAGCTCACCTGATGCAATGTCCACGTGCATGTTTTTCTGCTGAGTGACGTTAATGTGCGCTGTGACTTTTCCATCGTTTAGAGCCAATTCCAGCATTCCATCTGCAAAGGAGCTGAACAGGAGCAGGCCGCTGGGGTTCCAGGTACGGAACTGGAATCCCACAGACACCATATTGTGGTCCCTCCTCCCTGGCAGCTGCAGAAAGCTGGTGCCGTTGAAGAAGACGGGGAACGTGTGCGTGTCCACACAGGAGAATGTCAGGTTCCGCTGAAAATGAGTCAGGAAACACTTTACGTAAAGCTGTTCAAAATGTAGTCCTACTGAGATGGTTAAATAATTGTTTATGAATCAAATAATTTCACGGCTGAACTTAGCCCAGCTAAAACCATCTAAGACCAGTTTCTATTTTGCAAAACGGATGTCCCTGTGCAGCATCAAATTTGATGTAGCACACTGCATATTGTGTTTGTTTCTCAGATGCAACAGCTTTAATAAACGTACAAAGCTGTGAACTAAAGTAACTAGAAAATAAATCTGCGTCTGAAATGGTGGAGGACCTTTCATGTGGAACATGGTCTTAAAGAAAGATCTCTCAAAGTGCTGCTACAGCATGTTCCCAACCATGCCGTTGATTTCAGAACCTTAAGCTGGAAAAGGGGCCACATGGAAGCAACGACAAGAGTTTTATTCATAACTCTCTAGCTTTACGTCCTTCTAAATGGTAATTTTGAGCCACCAAATGCACTTCAGACTCCCATCACAATGAAATAGAAAAGTGCACTCAGCCTTCCTCAGCACTTCATAACAGAACCTCCGCCCATGTGATGTGTTTTATCAACCTTGAACATAATCCTTCAGACATGAATAATAATTCAGAGCCTGTCTATGGTGGACACATATAATTTGGAAATGAGGAGAATTGTGCTATTTTCTGACTATTAAAAAGATAGTTCAGCCAAGAAATTTTAATTCTGACAATCATTTGCTCATCTGGTTCCAAACCTGTATGACTTTCTTTCTTCTGTGGAACATATTTATAAGAAAAGAAGGTTTTTGTACAATGAAAGTCAGTTGTTTTGGAGCTCAATGATGTTCACTGAGTTTTGTCAGAAAGAAATAAAGTCATGCAGACTTTGAATGACATGAGGGTGAGTAAACAATGATATAATTTTCATTTTAGTTTTCATTTTGTGCATTACAACCTTGATTGGTTTATTGGTCAAAAACTAAATCTCTGGAACAAAAGAGACATTAATCTAATTCAACCATATTTCCATTTAACATAATGCTTGTGAGATGTTCTGTGACATGATGTGCTTGTGTAAGTGTATGGCAGAGATAAGATTGTAATTTTCATCAGAAAAAAACATTGTGTCTTCATGTTTGTGGTTCCATTAATGAACCACAGAACACGGATATGCTTATCGGATATAATGTGCAATTATTGCATTCTTCATATTATCACAGGCAGTGAAAATTAGATTATTATCAGTGCTGACACCAGTCATCAAATCTGTGTGGATGATTAACATTCCCATCAGCTTGTTGAAACAAATGAAATGGATCCATACAGCATAGATATGAGGTTTAAAATGCGAGCTCCATCAATATCATGTCTGAACGGCTCTACATTCTGAAGAGTCAACCTTGCACAGTTCTTCATGGTCATACACCTCCACAAAACCTTCCAGGCAAAAACAACCCACCCAAACTGTTAAATATGCACAGAACTGCCACGTTATGCACTCAAACTCTGATTAGTCAGATATGGTTTGTGGAGTTGATTGAAAATGGAAGAGGCTTACGAAACTAGAAGAATCCAGTTTTTTTCGTCTGGCCAGGTCAGTGATGTTCTCTCCATTGTAGTTTATGCTTTCCATGCAGCCTTTGAAATTTCTTCTTCCTCCTGAGACTGGCTTCCCAGAATAAGGCATTCCTCCGAAAGTCAGCTACATGGAAAAAATCAGACGTAAATCATAAAAACAGTATCAAAGCATTGAAATCCACCAAGTCTAACACAAAAATATGTACAGAGTGTTAAGTAAGATGGTTTGTAAACTAAGTGGCCTCCTTCAATCTATTAAACTCTGTGCAATATTTTACCACATTAGAAATGCATTTAAGAGCTGTTCATGTTTTTATATGTAATAGTATATTTCCAACATTTTGGTTAAAAGGAATTTTATGTCAAAGCAAATTAACATAGGTCTATACATATATGGCATGGATGTTGGTTAATTGACAGTGTAAAATAGGATCTATTTATTTTTTAAATGGTTAATGTGTATTTTTTTGAATGTAAATATAAATAAATTATTCAATAAATATATTTTTCTTAAATTCTAAGTAACAAAGTTTTCATTAATAAATATTTTGCTTGCTAGTATATGAAAATGCAAAAAATGTGCAGTAAAATAAGGTTTTAATTTCTGCATATTTTTTTTTCTCATTCTCATTCTCATACATGTTCATATTTTATTTTTAAATGTGAATGGTTCCCATATTCACCAATGATTAAACTTAAAGGGATGGTTCACTTTTAAATAAAATTTTGATATGTTTTAGCTTACCTCAAGGGCATCCAAGATGTAGGTTTCTTTGTTTTTCCTCAGTATTTTCCATTTTGATATTTTTAGGTCAAACCGTTCTTGTCTGTGACTCATATAATGGAGGTCTATGGTCACCACCTCAAAGAGCATGCACAGAAAAGTCCAAAAATGTAAGTAGACATTGATGACCTAAGACACGAAACGAGCGGTTTGTGTAAGAAAACGAACAGTATTTATATTGTTTTTACCACTTGTACACAACCACGTCCAACTGATCTGAGGGCGCAAGTGCTTCCTGATGTCGTGACTCGTGTGACGTTTGCGCGTGCTCTGGCTTAGTCTGCGCAAGCGCGGAAAGCCCCGGAAGTTATCTCTCGCGTGTGTACGTCACTCATTGTTTACACTTACTGTCTATGGTAAGTGTAAACAACCAAATGGAAACTACTGAGGAAACAAAGACACCTACATCTTGGATGTCCTTGAGGTAAGCTAAAACATATCAAAATTTAATTTGAAAGTGAACTATCCCTTTAATAACAACTTTCTTCTATATATTTTCTCTATACATTTCTATTGTCCTGTTTTTAAATTCAACTGATAGTACGCTTGTAAATTTAACTGAAATTGAAACTATGAAATAAAATTAACAATATTATTATTACTTCTCAGCCACAAGCAAAATATTTCAGCTTGCAACAGCAGGGTAAAATGATACATATTTTGTGAAATCAGATCATATCTAGTTATTGAAATATGTTTATTAAGTACTATAATTCAAACATTTTCAAACAGAGCCCAGAAAGAAGCACTAGTGCTTCAACAAAATAGTCGTTTAATAGTTGTTTGTAAATGCAGACTGCGCTCCAGCAGAAAACGACTCACCAGTTTGGATCTGTTCCTGCTCAATTAATCAGACACTTTCACTTTAATTGGGGTCAATTTGTCTTAGACTAACTGAGCTGTAACCAGTTCAGTAGCATCCAAAAGTGCCAGGAGCATCAGTGCTAAAGTGAATAGATAGCATTTGCTCTCAGACCATATTTTTTACGTCGAAAAAAAAAATCAATTTCCTATACATTCCTCTACAGCACTTGTTAATATGCTTTATTTCTGTTTGATAACATTAATATCCTGCTACATTTTATTGGTGAGGATTAATCCTGTGCAGAGAAGCGGATTTGAAACGTCCCGTGCTGAAAAGAATGACAAGTGATAAAAAATCCCTCTGCAAACAAAGTTTATCACAGTGCGAACCTTCCTGAGACAAAATTTCTTGGTGTGACTTCACAGCTTTTTATCAAGCCTGAGATTGAGATCTTTGGATAGGGTGACAACTGCAGTGTGACCAGAATCCTACAGAAATCCTTGAGATTTCAGAGATAAGTACATATTTCTATTTTTGAGTATCTTAACAGCCAGTGTGGAAATGAGATGAAATCCAACTGATGTAAAACTTGACCTACACAACATATGCTGTATTTAGGGAGCTGGTGTCCAAAACCCAGGCTTTTTAACAAGGTTAGAGAGATATTCGAATGACATAGATTAAAATCCTGTCATCATTTAGGCCTACTCACTCTGTCATCCCAAACCTATACAGTACCTTATTTTCTTTTCCATAAAATGGATGTAAATGGGGACTGGAGATGCCAAGTTCTACAATGATCAAAAACACACACCATTAAGAAGTCGATGCTTTATATCATAAGTCTTCTGAAGCCACACAATAGTAACCACATATAACTTTGTTTGAAGAAAGACCAACATTTCTTTCTCACTGCCAAGTCAAATCAAATATGATGTCAGAAAAATTACAGATTTTTACTGAATAATGACTTCAATTTGGGCCAGGTCCCTCTCAAAGCTACTTCATTATAACAATGCCAGAAGACGTACTGTATAGAGAAAAATCATATAGACTGCTTTTATGATTCTTTTTGTATGCTTTTTTTTGTCATTTTAGAGCCTGACAGTCTCATTCCCTGTTCACTTTAATTATATGTGAAATACCTTAGAAGATAATCCTCAACATTTTTATTTATTTTTTTTGGGGGGGGGGGGGGGTACACTGAAAGAAAAAAAAAAATCAGGTTTTGGTAAAGCTTGTTCAATTCAGGTGCACTGTATTTTCATCAGCAATGATCATGAGCAAGCATCACTGAATTTGTTATGTTGGTTTAAAATAACAAAATAGCACCAAGCCATCATTAAAAGCATAAATCAGCTTGGATGAGAATTACATTTGTGCTTATTTAAAGTGAGAATTATCACAGTATTTCCTGTTTATTGTCATATTTGTGAGATAAATCTTTCTCAAGGACAATTAAATATGGTCACACTTTAATTTAAGGTCCAATTGTTGCCATCAACAAATCATTGACTATGACTTTTGCCTAACTTCTCCTAATTTGTTGCTTATTAATAGTTGTTAAGTTTAGGTATTGGGTAGGATTATGGATGTAGAACATGGTCATGCAGAAAATATGCATTATAAGCACTAGTAAACAGCCAAAATGTGAATAATAGGCATGTTAATAAGCAACAACAGCAGTTAATAGTGAGAACTGGTCTCTACAAAAGTGTTACCTTCATACTTTTTTAAAATGACCTGTTATGGGGAGTAACATTTTGAGCTTCAGCATTCCCATAATGCACCTACTTGTTAAATGAAGTTCAGAGCAATAAATCATTCACATTCTCAGTTGTACCTCATAGTCCAGGTCAAGGTGGTCAAACTCCCCGTTGGTGCGGAAGTGCTGAGTATGCTGATCAAGGGTGAAATTGACATTTCTCCTGTAGCGCTCAATTACTACAGAATGCCAATGATGATCGTCCAGCAGACTGCCGCTAGTCACAGATGTATGGCCCAGGATAGAGCCGTACTGATTACTTCCTACAGTTTATTAGACATGGGAGACCATTGTTAATATCAAACATACAATATCTTCACCTTCACTGCAGAATAATTGATGGGAGGAAGTTCTGAACCCGTCTTCACATGGCATATGAGATGTTTATGTCCTTATGATATACAAGATAATGGGTTTTGTGTTTTACAGTCTATGAGTATTTCTTTTCCCTCTGGCTAGGTTTTTCTGCAATGCGGGTCCCTGAGATATTAAAGGGATTGTTCACATAGATGAAAACTCAGCCTCATGTTGTTCCAAACTTCTTATTCTTTGGAAAAATTCAATGAAAACCTGTGTTTTGGACCCCATTGACTTATATGGACAAAAAAAAAAACTATTGAAATATAGAAATATTCTGTGTCCTAGAGTTTGGAGTCAGCAATGTAACATGATCCTTCAGAAATTATTCTAATATGCAAATTTGCTGCTCAAAATAATTAATATTATCAATGTTGAAATCCATTAAGCTGCTCAATATATATATATATATTTTTTTTAACTTTTTTTTCAGGATTCTCCAATGAATATAAAGTTTAAAATAACAGCTTTTAGTTGAAATAAAACTAATTTGTAACACAAACAAGAAACATAAATGTCTTCACGTTTTGATATTTGATCAATCAAATAAATGCATCCTTGCATCCTTAATTTATAATTTAAATAAGGTACATAATTTAAATAAATAAATAAATAAATAAATAAATAAATAAATAAAAAGTCTTAATAGACCCATTTTATTTTTTGCATGAACTATTCTTTAAATGTAACTCATTTTTACCAAAGAGTCAATGAGCATCAAACAATCAATTAGATATCAGAAGACAGCAGGTATAAAGTCAATAAATAACGTGAAGAAATACTTATTGCAGCACATCAATGATAAAATTAACCCCAAGGTACACCCAAGCGCATCATAAACACAACAGATATCTATTATAGGCCTCTACATCAGATTTACCGAGGTTTATCTGCAGCAGTAGACGGCCTCTCCTCAACTCCAAGGTAATGTAGTCACCCTGTTGCCCCTCTCCGTGCAGAATCACCCCTTCGCTCTCTGATGTTTTAAACTTCAGGGCTATTACGTCCTTCAAAATCTT